>NW_024962252.1:12182645-12228788 GCF_019238085.1 Lagopus leucura | reverse complement strand
TTTTTTTTTTTTTTTTTTTTTTTTTTTTTTTTTTTTTTAACAGAAGTTTCAAAGTCATCCAGAAGCCAAAACCACTGTGTTACAATTTCTTGACATTGCCAGGCATGCGTTTGGTTGAAAATAGTGAGATGTGTGTAAACTGGAAAATGTTCCCTGTCTGTTCAGCTATATAGTAAGCAAGAGAGAACTGGAGTGGGGGGGGGGGGGTGGTGAAGTGGATCTTGGCAGGAAGAGTTTGCATTATTTTCATACCAATGTATGCATTTATCCCCAGAAACTTTGAATCTCGTATTGAACTGCTTGCTGTTTTTTGTTTGTTTGTTTGTTTGTTTGTTTGTTTGTTTGTTTGTTTTTTCATATGGACCTTTGCAAAGTAAAATCTGGACATATTATGATGACAAAATACAAAGGATTGATTTTCCCTTGGTGAACAACAGATAGAGTAGGAGAGAAAGGGAAGAGATGCATGAGTTGTTTAAGATAAAGTCAAGAGCTCACCAAAAACTGTGTGCAAAAGTACAGCATACTTCAAATCTGCTTTGCAGTTCAGTTTATGTCAACAGCGTTCTGGTATATTTTGCATACCTCTGCATGTTTCCTTGAGATACCTGGGGGTGGGGGGGGGAGGGGAAATTAAACGTGCAACAGAGAACATGTATTAGTTCTGAAATCGTGAAAGAGCATGAAAAAGCATAGAAAGAAAGCTTTGTGGGTTTATGAGCACTTTTAGTTCTCATCTTCCTTTTGCGATGACTTCACATTTGTAATAATTTTATAATTTTTATTTTATTTTTTATTTCACCTTCATAGAGATTATAGAACTACTGCTAGTGTCAGAAGACTTACAACTCCTGAGTTTTGGTATACATTGTAATCTCTTCAATATGTGGGCAGATCTTTGGCTGGACTAGTGAGAGAGTTTACTTGAATGTGGCCTGCTTACCACAAAGAGTGAGAGTAAGGTCAATGTTTATTTAAACATGAAATGCTAAACAAACTGTAGCAAGATGTGTGAAGTGTTACACTGGTGCAGTGTGTAAAGTAGTGACAAGGACAGATAACTCAGCTCACTTAGAAATGACCCCAAAGAACACAAAGGAGAATGGATGGCAGAAATTTCTACTTCCGAGCATGAACCATCAGAAGAAAATAACTAAAATCTGCAAGAGTAGCAGGTTAGAGAAAATAGAGAGGTTCTCAGAAATTTAATAGTTCTCTGCCTAAATGTCAAATCAGGGATGTGATTCCTTGCTAGCATTTATCCAACTGATCCGAAATGTTAGCTATGATCATTTTATTACTGAGGTAAAAAGTATTCTGCCCTGATTCTCATCTGAAGTACTGTGTCCAGTTCCAGCCTCTCCAGTTCAAGAAGACAGGGAACTTCTAGAGGGAGTCCAGCAGAGGGACACAAAGCATCTCCCTCACGAGGAGGGGCTAAGAGACCTGGGGCTGTTCAGCCTGGAGAAGAGAAGGCTGAGAAGGGATCTTATTGCTGTTTGCAAATATTTAAATGGACAAAGCACTACTGTTAAAATTTCTTTCTGAGCCTCCTCTTCAGCAGGCAGTCTTTTTGAGGCTGTCCTGGATGATCTTCTAGACACAACTGCAAAGTCCTATCTAAACATTCATCTCCATTGCTATATTTTAAAATATATTTTATAAAATGTAGTGAAGTATAAACACAAATACACATATGGCCATATAAAATAGCATCCACCGAAATGCATAGATAAACAAATTGTAATAAATAATTATTAACATAATGCACATTTGCTCACTCTTTTTTAAACAATGTATTTATTTATTTATCTGTTTGTTTGTTATTTTTGCTTATTCACACTGCTCAGTGAATTACTTCTAGCACTAAGCTCCTGTCTTTTATCTGTAAAAATGGCAAGCATAAAAAATAAAATGATAAAAGGTTTGGAACTCTATAAAAGATTTTCTCCCTCAAAGCTTAAGTATGCTATCTAAAATAGATTTCACATAGTTCAGCTACACATGCTGTTGAAATGCAAATTCATAACTATGTGTATTTAGAGAATGGAGATGCCTGAATGATAATTCACAGTAAAAATTTGTTCTCAGTGAGTCTGATTCATATACATACTTGCTGAGCTAAAACCAACCCTCATTTCTCAGATGAATATCCAAGATATCTTTAGAAGCTCTAAGAGATTTTAATCAACATGAGTCAGTATAGCGTCAGGTTTCCTCCCTTTCTCTTTGCCTGTGTTCTAAGTTCAGATCTCTGCTGCTTAAGGCTCTTTGAAGAGAAAATTCAATGACTTGAATACAATTCTTTCATCTGCGGTTTTAGTAAAGTATTTTAATATCTATATAATAAGGTATTTGATTTAGGCTTGTATGTCACTATGTAATACTATTTAGTATATGAAGAGGGGCATGCGACACTTCACAGTACTGGGAACCTAGTACTCTAGAGGCTGTAAAGAATTATGAACAATTAAGGATGCCGACCAAGGAGGAAGACAAGTTATCTCTGAGCAAGAGAGCTGTCTTCTGACTAGGAGAAAGGTCATATTGCTCTATTCAGAGTATGCTCACCATAGCTTGCAAATGAAGAGAGAACAACCATCTATAAGCTTGTGTTTTAATGTTGTTCTACAGTATCTGAAAGGATAAATGAGTTTCATCAGTGAAGTTATAATAGGGAAATTACAAGAGTTACAGAGTTACTCCTACTATGTAGGAGAAAAAGGGGAAGATGTGAAGAGCTGGAATGTGAAGAAACAGATTAAAAAAGAAAAGCACAAAAAGAGTGGTGTGCACGTAAGGATTAGTATTGATAAAGAAAAGTGAAAAAGAAGTTGCATGGAGACAACTGCTCTTTGATTCTTCTCATATTCAGTATGTTTAATGCTCTTCCTCCTTCCCTTCTACTACACTCCAGCAAAATGCAAGTTGGAGAAAAGCCTTCTAATCATGCATGTTTGAGTCCTTTTTTTGTTGATGAAAAACATTTACATTCCATAGCAGCTAATAGGTAAGTCATGGAGTAATACACAAAACAGTTGGGTATCTTTTAGGATAACATATTACTGTGTTAATGGTGCACAATTTTTACTGGATTTAACCTGGTATCTTTTCAAATATTCCTGTTGCTTGCTCTTTTCTTAGTAGAAACAAAGGTAGATAATTATCATCAATCAAAAACTTTTACATAAATAAATAAATTGTTTATTCATTTGGAAATGGTAAGCAGTTTAATAAACATGAGAGGAAATCAGCATCCTCAGTTCTAATCACAAAGTAATTAAATACACACCAAAACATCACTGTTATTGGATCAATATCTATTTTCAATCCTGTACCTGAAAAAGAAATTATTTTTTAGATATTATAATGCACTATATATAATAATATTTCAAATGATTTTATCTTAGCTATGCTTATAATAGCTATTCTGTCTTCTTTAATTTCATCCTCCTGCCTCTGACATTTACTTTGATTTTTTAAAAAGTATTTAATTAATCTTTAATTCAGAAGTGAATTATGCAGCACACTGGCAGACCTTTAATTTCCAGAATGGTCCTGTTTTCTTCTGTGATGCTTCATAAAACAAATTGCTCCCTGTAATCTGTGAAACAATAAACAGAATTATTATATCCTAGAATATTCATCCTCTACTGCCCTCCTGAATACCACTTATTAAATAGAGCAGTAGAGGGAAATACTAAGGTAATGACAAGAAAAGATAAGACAATTATTTTGAAGGTAAACAAAAATGAGAAAAAAAAACAGCAAGAATTTAATTTAAGCTTAAATCTAATTTGAATTGCATTTGTGATATTATGACTTAATTTTAAACTGGCTTAAATTTAAATTAAAATATTGTATGAAATGAATGCTTTTAAATCATTAATTGTTAAGATCATTACTTGTAAATGTGAGTTAAATGTGCTGGCATTGTTTTCTGACATCATTGCTAGGAGAAAAAATTATCTCAGAAAAACAAACTAAAACAATTCTTTTTGTGTGTGAAATATTCCTTAGCATAAAATTTTTTTATTCTCTTTCTTTCTTTCTTATTTCTTTTTTTCTTTTAAAGGTGGTTGATGGAATTGCCTTTCGTTTCTTCATTGGTTCAGTTCCATCTCCACTAAGAGGAAGATCACCTCTTGACAGTTAGAGGCCTGAAAGCAAAACTCCTTACTCTGGAGTTTTGATATCAGCTTGTCTTCTGCAGGGACATTTGCCACGTGTCTCAGACACACGCACTTACATGCTCTACATGCTATTGAAGTATTTATGATTATACAAAATCATCTATTAAATAAAAATATGGCCTGAAGCTGACCACAAAAAAATGTGTGAATGTGAACTGATGTGAAAGTCAGCATATTAGAGGAAAATTAACCATTCACTCACTGCAAGCTGAGTTCTGGAAGATATCGATGAGAAACCCTCCGGATTTCCTGGGGGGATTTTTAAGAACATTAGCAATGTTCTTCAGCATCGTAGTAAGCTTAGATTGCTCTGGTTTTGTTGGTTAGTGACATAAATGTGAAGCAGATATATGTGATGGTCCTTTCAGATTTATTTTTTTTTCTCAACAAAGCATGATACAGAATTCTTGCAACGTTTACCATATTTTCTGAGTAAATTTCATTACAGCTTATATTTTCTGCCTATCTAAATTTCTTCTGAAGTTTCAAGGAGACATAGCATTTATAATTTTTCATATTTAAACATAGTGCTTTACATGCTTTTAGCTATAAATATTTCTGTTCTTCACCCTAGTCTTGTCAAGATTTCAGTGGTGGTAAACTGATCCTTGCAAACACAATTTTTAATAAGTTTTTAGTATTTACTGGTATCTATGCTACGTAACTCTCACTTATAATTACCTCCCTGTCTGAGCATAGACAGGAACACATTTAGCACAGATATTTTAAAAATGCCTTTGGAGGCTGAGAAGAGTAATCATAATACTTTTCACATAGTCAGAAATAATAAAGACATCACTTTTATTTATCAGTTTGAGTTGTTATTTAGTTTCAAAGCAAGCAGTACATTCTAGCCAGGGGGAAACCTGAAGAGTTGGTAGTGATAAACTTTCAGCACCGCATCACACAATTCCCTTAACAGGCTTGACACAAGTAATAAGAAATCAAAGCCTTTCTCAGTTTAGTGTTTAAAATTGTTCAAAAGGAAATTATTTACAAAGCAAAAAGAGAAATATAGGCAAAATAATTACTTGAGAAATAAGACTGCTTCTAAATTCATGTTTCTTTACTGTATCTATCCTCATGATTCTGGAGCATTAGCTAATATATACCTATGGACTACAGAAAAAAAAACACACTTGAACGTAATATTTAAGGATCATCTGATTGGGAACTTTTCTGCTCAGGATAAACAAACTGAATTGCATGAATGCTTATAAATTGCAATTTTTTTTTTTTTTCTTAAGCAATTCTGTATTTAAAAACACCACAAAAACCCTTCCCTAAGGCAGATTTAAAGAAAACTCCTTAGCAGGATATGTGTCCAACATCTCCTTCTAAGAAGGAAATCATATTGTCAGGGGACAAGAAAAAAATACTGTAGTAGGAAGTTATTTTGCTTTGGTAAAGCAATGCCTAACTTCACTCATTTAGGAGGTCAGGAATATGATCCTTCTTCAGGTAATAAGAGCATCTAGAGAAACTTGTTTCAATGAATTTCGGAAGAAATCTGAAGACTGAATAGAGGCTGATATGTGAGTTTCTGCCCGTTTCAGATAGCTAGTTATTCCTTAGAAAAGTGTGTTTTAACACTTTGTATGCTTTAATAGATAAAAAACTTTATTAGCTGCATATCACAGGAAATTTGAATAATTTCTTCATCTTTTGATTGGCTTAATATAACTGTTTTCAAATATCATAGGAATTATTTAACTTATTCAGGTGAATCATGCTAATAAGTACTACATAAACATCTGAGAAGCTAATGAGTAAACTATGCATGTTTCTATGTTCCTACATATGTTTTTATGTTTCTAAGTATGTTTCAACTTCAAAGGGAAATACACTAGAACGAATGAAGACTAAATCAATGTGAAATGATTTTAAGTTTTCTAATCTCTATTCCCATTTCAAATTTATTATGCAGGACTGCAGGCATGTGGTATTGAATTGAGTGCTCTGTAAGCCCTTTTTCTGCACATCTGTAGTCCTTTCTTGCACTCAGTTTAGTGTTCCCACACACAAAATAAATAAATAAATAAATAACCATTTACTTATCTACTTTTCTAATACCTGCTGAAATTTGAATAAAGTGCAAGATGTTAATTCAGTAATCTAGTTTGCAAGCTTTCAAATTCTAATGTGATTAAATGGCAGTGTGATTACAATAATCAGTTTAAGTAAAAGAAAACAATGTTGGACTGATTAAAGCATTTAAAAGAAATCAGCATGAATGAACTATCCAGAATGAAAAAGCGTGAATCAACAAATATGACCCATAAAAGCACAAATGCTTTTTCCACTGCCAGAAATCAATCTTTAACATTATCTTAGAAACTGCTGTCAAACCTGAGAAGATGGTTCATTTTTCATGGCTTCTAATTCAGACGTCTCCTGATAGAGTCACTGATTTAATGACAATTCTCCTTACACACAGAACCGTTGTTTTGAATAGTTGTTTCTTTCATCTGTAGAAATACTTTGCCTTCAGGCATGGGCCATCCTGTCACCAGTTCTTGATTCACTGTTTCTCTGTGAATGTGCAGTAACAGAATGAATGACATCTGCCATCAAGAACTGGATGCCAATGATGTCCACAGGCATAATGCTAATAAAAGCATCATTTTGAGAATATTCCAAGATGGTTCACAAAGCACATTTTGTCCACTGACCATAGGCTGTCCAAGCTTGCTTGTAATTCTCCTTTATTTTCAAATCTACTTCATTTATAATTACCATATCCTAGACCCATGGCTTATTAACTACTGATTAAGAGTTGTAAGTGACAGATGGCAAGGGAACATTACTGGGAGTAAGTGCTTGTATTCTAGATTCCTAATAAATCTCTTTTGGAATGCTATAATCTGTAAGTACTTAGAGTGGAGGACCACTGTCACTTAACTATCTAGGAATTAGAAATAAGTCCTAAGGAATTTTTTATCTTTATTATCATTTGAGGGAAGCCAGATTCCCAAAAGCTATTTTACCCCTTTCTAAAATAAGCAGGTGAAATGAATTTCTCTGAGGGGTAATTGCAGTAGGGTTGAAAGTCTTTCTCTTCTGGCCCCATTAATGCAAAAAGCTTAAAATTAGATTTGGTGCTTTGTTAGACTGAACACGACATGTAAGGCAGTTGGTTTTAGTATTTCTTTCAGCAAAACAGTATAAAAAATGCTTGACAGAGCTGAGGCAGAATCTGAATAGGTGATGACAGATTTGCCTATCATCATAACAATGTGGAAGCATGTTATAGAGTCCTACACAGAGTAATTATGTGAGATAAAAAAGGACCTTTCTTTGTGAACTTTCCACATTCAAAATGTTTTCCTTGTATCTCTCATTTTTTTCCCTGTTACAGCCTGGTTAGATCTTACACATAAACAAGAAGTACTTCTCAAGAACACTACGAATGGTCAAAAGGTAAGAGGGAAGTTTTATTTATTTCTTTTTTTTTGCTAACCAGCAATTCAACAACTTTATTTCCCGTCATTGAGCAAATAATGTGAATAACAAATTAATTTTTAGTAAGGCATTAAAGACAGATTGAAAATTTTTTTTTCATTTTAAAAAATTGTAAAAACTTTTTTTTAAGTGCAACATAAAGTCATTCTGTGCATGTATCAGAGACTACAATTTAGGAAATATTCAGAAGTTGTACTTCAGGTTCCAAACCCCTTTCAGGCACCTAAAATCTAGATAGATTATATATCTACAAAGAATTAATCAATCACTGTTGACCATGGTTTAAAGTATGTCATTGTTCAGTAAAAAATTAATCTTACTCTGAAGTGTTCCCTCATTTTAGAGATGTCTATGGAATATTTTAATCAGATACAGTATTTCTGGCTATTTTCTTTCTGTTAGGAATGTACAGGAAAAGAAAAGAGCATTTTATTTTCTTCAACCTTTTTAGCACAGTAATTGTTCAAATTATTAAATATAATCAATGCAAATAATATCTAAAGCAAAATTACTTTAATGACTGTAGGTATGATTAAGTGCCAGTGAATGTAACAGAGTGAAGTCAGATACATTAAGGGTGCTCATTTCTAAAGCTTCTTCTGAATAGTTCTGCTAAGGGAAGTGTGGCTATTACATGTTTGAACAAACTTTATAAATCCCGAAGTCACCCATTTGCATTGGTGAGAGCAAAAATACATATAAATCCAGTTCATATAGAAGAGAGGGAAAGATGGTTTCTGAAGGCTCTGTAGGACAACTTTTCTAGAGAAGTCTGTGCAGCCAGCTGAGCTGGTCCTGGGACTGCCACATGCAGTGATGGCTGATCTATTCCCATAGGGAAGTGGATATTTAGCCGCTATCCAGAAGGGCCATCCTGCTCCCATCATAGCTGCCTTTTTGTTAAACCACAGACAAACCAATAGCAGGAGTTAGAAACCAGGGATAGCAGGATATCCTGACATACATGCTGTTATCTTGGCTCTCTGTTCAGCATCAAATAAATCAGAGGCAGCAGGGAACAATGACCTTAGGTGAGCGCTGCAGCAGATAGTGGTACTGGATTAGCTATATCTTGCTTCAGGGTATTATTGTGGATGTGTAGAATGTCATCATGAAGCATACAGAATAAAAGCGAAAAATCACCAACATCTAATTCTGGCATGCCTCACTGTAGGTTTTGCTTTCTCTGTTTCTTCACTGGAAAAAAGTTCCATCAGATGGGCTCCTCTTTTCTCTTTGGCTATATCGCTCTTTATTCCTATCACACAAACAGTAAAATCTTTAAGTTTATGGTACTTGAGAAACAAGGCAGTTTGTGAAATAGGCCACAAGGCATGGTAGTCTATGATCAGGCTATTCTGGCATATGTGGAATTTGCATTGTATTTGTGTCTGAGTTTAGTATCTTTTAAAAGTATTCACTGATGATTTGTATTACTGATATTCCAAGATTTAGGATTCTGGAACAGGAATCATTGAATTGTAGTATGATATTATTAAAAAGGATTTATCCAACTGATATTACTATTCTGAAGGACATTCAATTTTTTTTTTCTCTTTTATTAAATAATATCATGTTGTTGGTGTTAATGATTTATAGATATCTCACTGAAACAAAGACAAAATCACAGAGTAGATAACTTTCTTAGCCTTCTGACTTTGTGTTGTTGAATACAAGCTTGTAAGACTATTGTTTTGAACTAAGTCTTCACACAGAACAATATCTGAAATTGTTAAAACAAATTTTCCTAAAATATTCATCTTTATTTTATTTAATATTTATTTTGTCTAAGTTATGCTCCTAGCATCTGGAAGTAAGTGAAATGAAAGAAAACCATTGAAAACCTCTGCTCAGTTCATAGCTTAGAATCTGCTCCAGGGCCTCAAAGTCTTTCTTGCAGTGAGGGACCCAAAACTGGACACAGTACTCGAGGTGCGGCCTCACCAGTGCTGAGTACACTGGGAGAATCACTGCCCTGCTCTTGCTGGCAACACTGTTTCTGATGCAAGCCAGGATGCCCTTGATCTTTTTGGCCATGTGGGCACACTGCTGGCTCATGTTCAGCCAAGAGTCAATCAATAGCCCCAGGTCCATTTCCTCTACACAGTCTTCAAGCCACTCTGCCCCAAACCTGTAGCATTGCCTGGGGTTGTTATGGCCAAAGGGCAGGACCTGGCATTTGGTCTTGTTGAAACTCATCCCATTGGCTTCAGCCCAGCTACCCAGACTGTCCAGATCCTTCTGTAGGGCCTCACTACCACCAGGTAGATCGACACAGCCAACTTGGTGTCATCTGCGAACTTATTGAGGTTGAGGGTGCACTCAGTGCCCTCATCCAGGTTGTCAATAAAGATATTGAAGAGGACAAGCCCCAGAACCAATCCCTGGGGAACACCACTTGTGACCAGTTGGATTTAACTGTATTCACCACCACTCTCTGGGCACTGCCTTCCAGCCAGTTCCATACCCAGACAAGAGTGTACCTCATCCAGCCATGGACTGCCAGCTTCTGCAGGAGAATACTGTGGGAGACAGTGTCAAAGGCTTTGCTGAAGTCTAGGTAGAGTACATCAACAGCCTTTCCCTCATCCACCAGATGGGTCACTAGATCATCGAAGGAGATCTGGTTGGTCAAGCAGGACCTGCCCCTCATGAACCCATGCTGGCTAGGCCTGATCCCCTGGCCGTTCCACACATGCTGTGTGATCTCCCTCAAGGCATCTGCTCCATAACCTTCCCTGACAGGGACTAACAGGCTATCAGGCTAACAGGACTGTAGTTCCCTGGATCCTCCTTACAACCCTTTCTGTAGATGGGAGTCACATTGGCAAGCCTCCAGTCTTCTGGGATCTCACCAGTCAATAAGGAATGCTGATTGAAAATGGAAAGCAGGTTGGCTATCACCTCCACCAGTTCCCTCAGCACTCTCGGGTGAATATCATCTGGCCCCATGGACTTGTGGCAGTCCAGTTGTGGTAAAATATAAAAAAATAGATCAGTTATGGTAAAATAGGTCTGTTTCATCACAAAATTGAGAATATTTGATCTGTGAGTTATAGCAGTGTAAGAGAAGAAGACACTGCTGAGGCAGTCCTGTTCCCTCTGCTCAAAGGGCAATATATTTGAGAGTTTTGAGAGTTTCCTAAACTAATTGGACGTTTTATTAATGCTCATAATCTCAAAGATTTATTGTGCAGAAGCTTTTTAGTTCCCAGCCTAGCTGTATTAATCATTAGCAGAATCCTATCTGATGCTAGTCACACGTCTGGTAAACCATTATTTGCTGCACTGAGGATATGTCTATATGCTGTATCCAATTATTGCCACACTATTGGCACTACTATCAGGTAACTGACACTAAATCTTGTACATCTCTGCTGAAATCCAATTTTATTGCATGCTTGTATATGACATTATATACCCCTAGTTTACTTTTGATATTATGAGTATTCCAAAATCTGCCAAGAAGAAAGGACTTTTTTCTTCTGTTTTGTAAATTTTCTTGATATTCTATTACTATGCTTGTCATTCAGAATTCATGTTTGGCCAATAGTTACTTTAGTAAGAAAACAGAAGACAAAGAATCTGCAATGGGAACAGTTGCAAGCATCATCGTCAATTCACTGTGAATCCCTACAGGCAGAAAGATTAGACTCAAGAGAACTGTCTGATTTTTTCTTATAAGAGCCTTTAGAAACTTTTGATAGTTTTTCTTACTAAAGTTCTACTCTCTCCTTTCATATTTTTCTTACACCATCTTCAACATATAAGGAGTTGTTCCCCCCTCATACAAGTTTGGACACCAATACAATCAGCACAGATTTTTGCCATTGGTCTCACAGAATCTCAGCAAATATACAATGGATCAGTCTAGATAATACATTCCTGCAGTATGGTCAAAGTTCTACCTTCAACTGACCAGCCCACAGATAAAGCCATTGAAAATGAAATTTGAAATATCATTTTGGGAAATTCATATACTTGATTTTAAAAAGTGATCCAACTGAATACTGCACAACATAAAAATAAAATGCTTACACAAAATAAGTAAGAAATTCCCTAGAATTTATGGTCCATTTTAAGCTTAACGACTGCTTGTTGGTAAAATATGTATTCTTGGAACAACTTTGATCTCAGATAAATGACCTGAATTGCTGCCCACCGTCAATAATGTAAAGACTGAAAGGCTACTGTAGAGTGGGTAAGGCTGTGGTTAGTGAAGTATAAGAATTATAAAAAAGCCAGTTTAAAGACCTTAAAAATGTCAACAAAAACAACCATCACTTATGGTGGTAACATTTTAAGCCTGTTTGCATTCTTTTTATCTTTTTTTTTTTTGTTCCTGTTCTGTTTTATTTACTGGCCTTTTTAAAATACTTTTCTAGAAGCTTCCCTATGGAGTTACAATATAGATTTTATGGAATATTTCTACAAATTATTTGCAATGTTTTTGCATATTATTATTTTTCCAGTTGTCTTCATGTATTGAAAATGTTTCTCCAGTGGTAAATCACGATAGCTTGTCTAGTATCTCTTGTAAATTTCATCTAAAAGAAATTATGTTCATTTTATGAGCTAAGTATCCTCTTTTCGAAGGGAAGAGTATTTTTGAATTTATTACTTTTTTCTGTGTCTGGAATCACAATCATCTGAGTTAGTAACTGGATCTGTACTAATCTGTTGAACCTCATCTAACAAACCCAGGCAAATAACAATAAAATCTCATGAATTTTCCACCATTCACTTGAGGAACTAAGTTCCTCAAGTTTACTTATTAACTTTCTGTTAGAAACATCTTGCTGGATTCTCCAGTGACTGCTTTGGATGGAAATATCATATGCTCTGATAAGATGATGAAGGGACTTTAAAAGGAAGGGTTAAGTTGCAAAAATAGTTATATCTGAGAACATTTTCACTTTGTCCACTTTTTTTTTAAACTCATCAGAATGTACATTTCTTCCTCTACGGGCAATTGGGAAGACACCCTTCGTTGTGTATATCCTTTTTTCGTCTGAGTGTCATGTTGAGACCAAGTTGTAGAATATTACAAAATTCATTGTGCCATTACTACTTATAATGACTGAACATAAATAACTCACTTCCTACAAATCAATTAATTATATCTAGATTTTAGATGTAATATAAACTTGGAGTTCAGATGATTTTTTCTTCTTATTGGTCTGTTTGTGAAAACTGTCTTTTAATGTCCACTAGAAAAGCACCCTTATGCTTTTCCTGGTATAAACTTTAAGAAATCCGAAGTCCTTCTGACAGATTTGGCCTATTCAGCCTAGGACCCTGGAGTTATATTGAAAATTACAGATTTGGGTTGAAAATTACCTGAGTGACAGAAAAGGAAGAGAAAAGAATGAGTAACCAGACTAAAAGAAAGAATGACTAACCAGAGAAATCCCAAATTAGTGTGCTTCCCTTGTGGTCTTGAGAGGGAAAAGAAACCAGAAATTTCTTTTTCTACTACTGTTAATTCTGAGCACATTTCAGTGCAGCAGAAAACCCTGCTGTAAACTGACAAGCAAGTCTTACTTTTCTAGAAGTAGAGTGACTGGCATTCTGATAGCTGGACATGTAGACAGTTACTTGTTGCTGTATGTCAGGCTATTTCCTCGATTATCCATAAAAATCTAATTGTATTTCAAGTGGAGAATGTAGATTTTTTTTCTTTTCTACAGTTAAAAATATATGCAATAATTATTGTTACATTTAAGTGTGGGACTGTGAAACAATTAACTCTTTACAACATAGCTAAAAAGAGAAAAGAGTATTTTCCTCATGGAAACTGAATTTCCACAAGATTGACTCTCATTATCATTCTCCTCTCCATATTTTATCATAATTTATTTAATTCCTCTTTATTCTCCAAAAACTTTGAAGTAGGAAATGAGGAAATATTTCTATTTTGGCAACCTACTCCAGTATCATTTAGAAATCTGACATTTTAAATCAAATTTATTTTAGGGTTAGGGTTCTGAACTAGCCTTCCAAGCTAGATGGCATCTGATCAGACGCCAAATGGTACCAAGTACAGTGGTGTGACAGAAATAATTTTTACCATATAGTGGCACTATCCTGCATCACACTGGACGCTAATCCTGTCATTTAAATTATTTAGGATGTATGAATAAATGGGCATTTGGAAGATCAAAATACCATTGTCTTTCTGTTGTGATTTTAGAGAAAATTGTCTGAATATATCTTTGTTGGACAATTATGGCTAACAGCACAGCCTTCTTCAGCCACCTATCCTAGTCTCTACTAAATGGTCCTTTCTGGTAACAAGTAATCTATTCTGTTTTAAGCACTAAGGAAACAGCAGTGCTACAGCTGCTAAAACAAAGGCAATTCAGATCAAAGACAGGAAATTATAACTGAAAATACATTGTCATGTGAACCTTAATCATCTGCTACATAGAGTCAAACATAAAATCATAGAATCGTAGAACTGTAGAACTATAGAGTCATAGAATGACCTGAGCTGGAAGATCATCTAGTCCCAGCCCCCTTGCTGGCAGCAATGCCACCCATTAGATCAAAGTCCCCATTCAAGATCTGGAAAATTAATCCTGTAAAAGACAATTCTTGAGGGTACTTGAACAGAGTCTGAGTCCACGTTAAAAATTGCGCTTGTCTATTGGCCATGGTTTCAGAAAATCTCTTTTGTAATCAAAACCACATCATGTATAATCAACAACCTATGGCAGAAAGTTATTTTTTGTTCTGTCTTTGCATAAAAGAAAACAGACACCTGTTTCCTCTGGAAACTAACTCAATATTCACTGATATGCCAAAACATATTGCACTGCCTGATTGTCCTGGTTTCATCTGGGACAGTATTGATTTTCTTCATAGTGCCTTGTATGATGCTATGCTTTGACTTCAGGAAAAAAACACTGTTGGTAATACACTGATGTTTTAGTTGTTGCTCAGCATTGCTGCACAGAGCCAAAGATATTTCAGTTTAGAGCTTATTGTACTGTCTTATCTGCAAGGAGGCTGGAAGGGCTCAAGGAGCTGGGGTGGGACAGAACCAGACCTATACTGGTCAAAAGGATATTCCATATCATGTGACATCATGTGAAAAATCCTATAAAACTGAGGGGAGTTGACTGGGGTGGCTGCTGTTCCTTGGGGACTTACCAGACATCAGTCAGTGGGTGGTGAGCAGTTGCCTTGTGCGTTACTTGTTTTGTAAACAGACCTTCAGAGCAGTCTCCATATATATATATATGTATGTACAAGGTATGTATATACACACACACATACAAGGGCTGCTCTGAATGAAATGCCTACTATTTTTTTATGTTGGCCCACAACATAAGAGGTGGATGTTTTTGGTATTGCAGTAGGTGCTGAATCTTCGTCAATACTCCATAACATTTTGTTGCCATGTGACAGATGGCAACAAAAGGGCAGTCTGGCAAAATTGTGTCTGACGTGGAAGTGCATATGATGCAAAGGTGTGCCATTGTATTCCTCCACAGGGGAAAAAATGACACTTACTGACATTCGTGAACATTGCTGAATGTTTACAGAGACCAAACAGTGGATGTGAGCACAGTGACGTGTGCGTGGTGCATGGTGTGTTTCACCAGTGAAGGAACACAGCATGCAGGCTGATGTTCATCACTGTCAAAAATGCATAGCTAATGGTGGTAGCTATGTTGAAGAAGACTGTTCTGTGGCTGAGAATTTGCACTATCAAATAGCGTTGTTGTGCTCTTTGTATCTGTATTAATTTCCATGAAAATAGTTTGAGGCACAACTTTTGGATCAGCTTGCATGTATGTATATACATATACATATAATCATTACAGTTATTTCTCTTTTTCTTTCATGTCTCAATATTGTTTTTATCTCATCCTAGGAGTTTAACATTCTATCTTCTTTCTTATTTTCTCTCCCATCTCACTGTTGAGGGATGGTGAGAAAAAGGCTGTGTGGGGTTTAGTTCCTTGTCAGGTTAAATCACATCAATTAAAAATGTGAAGATTTTGTCACCTAGCATTCACACATAAACTTCATATTGCTTAAAATCTTTGCTGAACAATCAATGTTAAAACCAGAATATTTAAACAGAGTATAGAATTCAATGTAATCAGGGAGCAATTCAGAGAGATTCTACAGAGATTTTGCACATCTCATGAAGGCAGCAAGCTCAACTGCCCCCCCTCTCCCACTGAAGTCACAGAAGAAATTACATTTGTCTTCATTGGCAGTTGCAAAGAACTGAAGGATGAGCACCACAGTTTTGGCTTTGGATGACTTAATGAACAAATCAGTCATCAAGAAATATACTTGTAATAGCTTGCGTGTTTCTGTTCCTAGTAGCTTTTTTTGAAGATAAGTAATAGTTAATAATTTAACAGACGAATATACTTTAAATCAGAAGCTCTGTATTTCAGAAACAGATTTTTTTTAACGTACCCTTTTATATTTATAGCTATATTACCAAAAACTTTCAATGCATTCTCTATTTAAACTAATTGTCATGCAGTCATAGATGGTTCATGATATTTGAGATGTGTGTTTACAGAAAGTGACAGATCATTAATCCAAGCCTCTCTCAAGGCATGACCTCAGTTTCATGCACAATGACAGTAATTTCTCAACACTTCTGACTTCTTATGAGGATGTCCTTTCTTCCTGTACACTTGATTGCTTCTAATAAACTACACTATAATAACTTGCCCTTGATAACTTTATTCACCAGTATAATGTAACACAAAACAGACAATGACAATTTCTTTTGAAGTAAGTGCTATACATTGACAAAAAGGAGTGTTTTGTAAATTTCGTTGTTCAAGAATAATACTATCAACATCTCCTCTTTGTTCATCCTTTAAATATTCCATAACTCAGCAACTCACACTGGAGCTAATGAGAATTTTCAGTACTCAAAAGAGAGCCATGAGGCTGCATACCCTGACTAGAAGTTTCAAAGAATGAAGAAAACATCTACCACTTTCAAAACTGCTAGATTCCTAATTGGCTGATACATTCACACAGTATAAAATTACAAAAAATTCAGAAATGCCCAAAGTAATAAATCGACCATCCAAAACAGGTGTCTTAAATTAAATACTTAGAGAATATGTAAACTTTAAATATATAACTTTTTTAGAAATGTAAGGATGTATACTGGTCTGAAGTCAGTGCAACTTCAATGTCTTAAGATTTCCAAGAACTTAGCTCTATAGGTTGCAGTTAACTAATCTTGAACATCATAGATACTAATCAAAATTTTATCCTAACATTTCTTTGATGAAATGTATACACATCTGAACACGTTGACTTGGTACCCTCAGGGATAAAATTGTTTGAACTTCCAGTCTTTCTCATCTTCAATTGTAAAATAGGATTTTAGAACTGTATCTTACATCTATTGACAATTTAATATGTAGTTTGACCCATCCAGATATTATTATCTGTATTGTTGATAGTTAAATTCAGGAGTAATCTCACCCTCAGAAAGGCAAAGGAAGATGGAATCTTAGCATACCAATAACCTGTAGGAACAAGATGAATTCAGAAATTTAAAGAAAAAAAGACACAAGTAAGCTTACCTCTATATTCTAGCATCTTTTCATAAGAGAATAGAATAGAACAAGAATAAGATATCTTACTCCAATTTCTGTCACAAAAATGAACACATAAATAATCTAAATATCTAAATATAAATACATAAACACTGTTGCCTTTGTTTCGGCGACCCTGATTGAAGTCTCCTTGTGAAAGTGTTCCGACAGCCCCAGTCAGTTTCGCACGCTTTTCATGACACCAATATGGTGAGCGGCAAAATGGCGTTAATTGCAAGGAGCACACCCTTCTTAAAGCTTTCCCCATGCCTTAGGGCTACTACAGTTATCTCTGACCAATGGACATGTGGCATGTCTTGTTTCCTCCTTATTTGGTCTAACCTGTTCTTATCTCTAATCTTCAAGACATTTGTTGTCATGGTTTCCCAGGGGCCAAGGGGCCCCTGTGGACCCTGGAGACTGCCACAGCCCATTCAGTTAACTACAAAACACATACATAATTTGATCATAAATAATCTATAAACAATCTTGGGGATCTTATTAGTATTTATAAATATCTTAAGTGCGGGAGACAAAGGGATATGGCCAACTACTTTTCAGCAGTCTATAGGGACAAAATCAGGGGAAACGACCATAAACCAGAGCATAGAAAGTTCCACACCAATATGTGAAGGAACTTCTTCACAGTGAGGGTGATGGAGCAGTGAAACAGGCTGCCCAGTGAGGTTTTGGATTTTCCTTCTCAGGAGATATTCAAGACCCACCTGAATGCCAACCTGTGCAGCCTGCTGTAGGGGCCTGCTATGGCAGGGGGGTTGGACTCGATGATCTCTGGAGGTCCCTGCAATTGCTCCTGCAATTCTGTGATTCTGTAATTCTGTGACTCTACAGCACGTAACTGAAGTGTGAATATGAATAGTTG
The DNA here is from genome assembly GCF_019238085.1 of Lagopus leucura. NCBI lineage: Eukaryota > Metazoa > Chordata > Aves > Galliformes > Phasianidae > Lagopus > Lagopus leucura. Next base: position 12,210,657 of record NW_024962252.1, on the reverse strand, counting down.
TATCCAGAACAAAAAGAGATGAAGTTTGAAAGTTCTTTGGGAACTATATTTCAGCATCCTACTTAGTATGTTATACAGGATAGTTCTGTTTTGAAGTAGTTTTTCATATACCAGGACAAAAGTAAAAATGAGACTATGTGACTGAATCATTACATATTCTATGTAGTACCTCGATCCATAAGAAACCAGACTGAAGTCAATACACATTACTTGTGGTCAATGAATATATAATATATATATATGCAAAGATACCAGAAAGATAATAATCCTGTCATAAAACTGCCAAAAATCAGAAAGAAGAGCTGTGGAGTTGGATGCATACTTGATTTGTTTGTTTCTGAAAAGTACACCATGACAGTCTGATCCACGTGGTATGCTTCCCATACATGCCCAACTGCTCTCATTCTTCACCACACCAGAGCTCAGCAAAGTTTCTGAGCTATTTATCAAAAGATACGAAGGAAAATGTCAATAACAGTTCAGATGCCACTACCCTGTTTGTTGCAATGTTTGCTTTTTTTTTCTTTTGCAATAAATAGAGAAAGCAAATACTTTGCTCTTAGAGGGACAGACGTAGTAAATGTAACAGCTTCCAGATGCTACTGCAGTTTTACTTGCCAAACCCAAAAAGCACACAGAGCCACAACCACTAAACCTGCAGTTCTTTTTCTCTCTCCATTAGGACAAGAAAAATTCTTACTCACACTTTTTTTAAAAAAAAATTATTTTGATATTTAAGAACACTTTATTATTCAATCCACTGAATGATTAGATGATTTGGAAAGAGTTATATGGCATATGGAAAGCATTCACAACACAGAAATGCAGTTTAGCCTAAGAACAGCCAGATGATTTATCTGCTTTTTCTGACTCCTGATAATATACTGATTTAATACATGAGAGCCAATGCCTTTATTTGAGAATAGATGCTAAGAAATTCTCTCCATATAAGATGAAATGTTATGTTCAGTAATTAAGGTGAAACTGCTTTTGAGTATTTTTGATCTGTATTTTGATAAAACTGATTTGCCTATTGACAAGAAGAAGAGATGAAAAACAACTTTTCTCTAACTTCTCATGTAGGTTCCTTCCAAAAAAGTAATTTCTTTTCCCACATCAATGAATTCAACAGTGAAACACTACTTTCACAAAATAATGCCAAAGAAGCATTTAGTTAAATTTGGTTAGATTTTTGTTAAAGACACAGAAATGAAGATTCTTTTGAAACCAGCTGGAAATCAACTACATCTCTGCTACAAGATATCTGAAATTAAACTCATTAAAGTCTGCAATTTTAGCTTGGGTTAGATTTCGGTGGTAAGACTCCTTTGTGGATCTGTATAACTTCATTTTATAAATGTCCCTGAATTTTGTAGAATGAGCCACTTCACTGACTTTCTGTGCAGTCAAAGTTTGGTTTCAGTATCTCCATAAGTCTGATTACCTTTTCTTTACCTTTACATAACTTTTCATTACATCACAACTCAGTATCTGCTGTGCCTGCACGGCACCTCTCTGAATAGTCTTGGAACTTGCAGTGATGACCTTCCTACTTAGGACCTGAGAGTCTGACACTTGTTACTTCAACAGCACTGGAATAGATAAATGAGTAATCTGGTGGAGAAGAACAGGAACAAAAATATTGTGCCTAAGTGAGGTAGCTGAAGAAAGGAACAGGAATTTTGTTTAAGATTCTTTGATGCAGATGGCAGGCAGAGGTAGGATGGAAAGCTCTATAGAGGGTTTGAAGGATGTGATCTCCGACTTGATGAGGAGTGTTTAGAAAAGAATTTGTATTTTATTTTTCCCTTGTATTTTTTTATATTTCTAAACTTAGTGTCCTTATAAAGATGCTTTGCAGAATGTGAATAATTCTGTTGGGCCGTGAAACATTAAAGTATTGTGTGAGATGATAGGGGTGACTTTTGAGAGGTTTGGGACGGATCAGTGAAAGCTGGTACTAAGTGTTTTTGCAGACTATCTTCAGCATGGCTTACAGAAAGGTTCCTAAGGCATATGGGGGAAATACAGAAGGTATAGAATGGATACAGCATTAGCTGATTTGAAGCCAGTCCATGGAAAATGCTGAAATAGAAAGTAAAACTCTGCTTTGGAGTACAACCTTTGTGTCTAGAGCAAGCTCTGAAAGCTTATTTTGAAAAGAAGAAAAATCAATACAATTTTTATCATAATTGACAAAAATTGTAGAGTTTTCTGAGCTGATCTATCTGTATTTTGTCAGTATTCTCGAGTGCAAGTGTTAAAACAAGTAGCAGCAATTTTGAATTATAAAAGACATAATATTATATTTCAAAACAAACGAATGGTTCTAATTTTAAAAGGCAATAATATAGTACTGAATTTTGAAGAAATATCTTAATTACTTCTGAAATACATCCAGGCATTGATTATTTAAAAAGAATAACAAAATAAAATAACAGAAAATACAAAACAGCATTTTCTAAATGTAATATCACATAGTAACATTTGGTAACATACAAAGACAGAGAAGGACAGCAAAATAGAGGCACCTCAAATGAAGTCCCTATTGAGGGAAGAATACCTTATTATTATTTTTTTTTGCCCAAAACAGTTATGATTCAAGAAGAAATAGTTAATAATTCAGATTTATGTCTGTTACATACATTTAGCTGCATGAGCACACATATATTTGTAATATTTGGACTGAATTCCAAACACTAAGAAAGAAATGATTAATTAAGCTAATAAACATCAATTTCAAAGACTAATTAGTTCACCTAATGCCTCACTGGTATTATGAGTTCATTCTTAAGTACCCTTCAGGTTGAAAGCTAGTGTCTTGGTAATGAGTAACATTTCAACCTGAGAACATTATTACGCCTAGGTGGAACAATGACTAACCTGACCAGGAATGCATCTTGCCATCTATGTAGTAACCAAGTTTGGTAGATATTTCCTTTTTATATTGTTGGTGATTCACAAAATGATGGCTGTCAGGATGCATTCTCTCACCCAAAACAGAAGAACATATTGCATGCAGTGTATACGTGTTCTGAAGGAAAGGCAGAAGAAGCAGACATAAAGGATGTTACTGACAGGTCAATTATGTGGCTTATTTTACTGTAAGGTTCATCTAAGACCATGAGTCATGTACCTGAACAAATCAAGTAACCTAGGAAATAGAAAAGGTGCTTTGCTTCAGGCAAATAGCTTGTTCTTAATCTTCTGGATTTTGTTTGTTTATTTGTTTGTTTTATTGTAGTTTTTTTTTTTTTTTTTTTTTTGTGGTTACTACAAGGAAAATGAACAACTATTTGTAACATCGAGAAGATCAAATAAGAAAGGTCAAAAAAAAAAAAAAAAAAAAGAAAAGGAAAGAAAACACCAAAAACGAACAACCATACAGCCTATAGCTATTTGTCACACTAGAACATCCCTTTTACAGCTAATGGTGCTCACAGTTTGGTTTTAAAAATGTAGAAATGTTAAGAAGAAACACTGCCTGAAACACTTTTTTGGAGATTTTCTTCTCCTCTGCCCCTGTCTACATCCCAAATTCAACTTTCTAACACACAGTTGTGTTTATGCAAAAATGTATTTTCCAGAGAAATAGTGGTGGTGATGATGGGGTTAACTGTAAAGTGAGCACTTCGATATATATGGGGATTTAATAACATAATTTCTTGTGCCAAAACAGGAAACTGAAGCTAAAGAGTGGGGATGTTCACTTTTACATTATCTTCTTTCTCTCATCTTTTCTTGTACTGTCTTGCCTTTCCAGACGTAATAGCTTTTGTGATTGCTGAAGGGCTTTGTTTTTCTTTCAGATTTATGATAAATCCTCAACAAATAGTCTTCAGTGACACATGTGCATGAATTATATAACCCTACATGGGAAGAATAATCAGTAGCCTTCTCCCACTCACAGTACCAAATTTAGAATGTGACTGTTATATAGAGAACGTCACTTTATTCACAGTCATTAGCACTTCTATAGATTCGATACTATTATATTCCTTTTCACTGTCAACAAGTTTTATTTATTACAGAAACTGAATTGTCAAATGGCAGTATTATGTGAATGTTGTAGTTTGATATTCTCAACGAAAATATCTATGATTAAAATATATTCACTTAAAGAAAGATCTGGAGAAGATGGATAATTGCATATAACTCAGAAATATGTCCATAGAGACAGCATTTGAGTAGTCACAACAAATATGAATTCTTGATGAGATAAATATAAGTGGAGCTTCTCTTCTATTTTCATCAACCTACTTCACATGTTATTTTCAAGTTTTGGGCTTCAGCCAATTAAGTTATTTGTTTTTATTATGAAACATTTTGTTTTGCATATTTTTAGGTCATATACCATACTTCATAGATAGAATAAAGTGGGAGATATTCATGGATTTTTTCCTTTGTTTTTAGCACATTTTATGACTCACATGGAATTAGAAGGCTGATTAATACTAAAATCATATATTAAAATGAATATTATTAAGACATCCTTAAGTGTTAAACTGATTCAGCCTTTATAGCTATGAAGTTCTCTCTTTGCCATTTTGTTTCTCCCTTCTGAGTCCACATTTATGTTTTTTAGTTTTTTACTTTCCTTTTAATACGATACTAATAATTTCTGGGAAATTGGGAAACTTATAACATTTATAACTTCCCCAGTAAGGACAGAAAATACGTAAACACTGGGGACACCACTACAGTATTTTGCAAGCTATCATGTTATTTTCTACTTTCTTCTCTGATAACCTTAAATCAGCTTCCATAACAGTTCTTTCCAGTGAATATATTTATGTTGGTGAAGTAAAAAAAAATATATTTTTTTCTGTTTGGAGTTAATTTTCCTGCTCTGTTACAAATTTCATTCTCTGCTACAGCAGACAGTATGTACTCAGCCTTGCTTTTAAATGCTAACAATTAACTTTGATCTCACGCTGCATATAGAAATTAAGATAATTTGTATAATTCAAGCAGTGTGGAAATCACATGTGTGTTTGCAGACAAAACTGACTGCATAGTGATATCTTCTGATTGCTGTGGTTAGAAAATAGTACAATTCATATTTTTGTTTGCCTTATGTTATGAAGTTTGGAAGTGTTGAAATTTTATTAGGAAAGATTTTGCTGTTGGGGAAATTTGTTGACTTGGTATGATAAGCATACTCTCATTTTCATATTTCTTTGCACATATCTATTTAGTTGGAAATTTGTTTGTTTGACCATAAGAAACCTAAGTACAAGTCAAGTTTCCATAAACTGTTGAATTATTCTAGATGGCATTGAGTCTGTAGACGGTAAGGTAGGAAGACATACAGGAATTGTCTTAGAAAGATGAACACTGACTCCAGGGAAGAAAGAAGTAGGAAAGTTACAGCAATAGATATCAAAATATGGATGACTAAGAAACTCTCAGTTTAGTTCATTACTGTATTAATACACATATTTTATGTTAATATGTGCCTTTTTTATGGTAATTGGTATCTACATTTGAAAACTTTTGAGAAAAAAATTGCCTTAAATTGGTGCAGAAAAATCCAGAATAGGCATAATGGGGAAATATTTCCCACTTACTCTATTTGCCTGCCACTTGGTGAAGCAGCATTTCAGACAAACCCATACTAAAATGGACACAACAGATACAACCCAAAACCACAAAATTATTAAGTCAATCAACTGAGAAGTTATAAACCACAGATAGAATATCTTGACATTTATTTTCAACCTCAATTAACCTTGAAGGTAGGATAATTTGAGACAACCAGAAACTACACAGTCAAAAATATTATTTCACAGTGTAAGTCAAAATAGGTTATGTTACTATACTTGTGTAACAAGAATATTGCAGAATAATAGAAACTGTCATCAGAAGCTATGAAGATATGCTTAGTATTAAAAAAAATATAAATGCATTCTAAATAAAGACATTGTAGTGTATAATCAGATTAGTACTCTTAGCTTATTTTTTATTTTAAAGGTCAGATCATAACCTGAGATTTAAGATTTTCTTACTTGTTTGTGTGTTCTCCCTTTTTTTTTATTTTTTTTGTTAAAAATAATGATGTTGACTTCAGCAGTTAGCCAGAAGCTTCTGGGAGCTGGAGGTTTACAGACACAGTCATAGCATAACTTACATTACTGCCCTACTGCAGATCTGCTACAGGGATTAGTATTGCTTGTATAAAATCTCAAAATACTCGTAATGACTTCGTAAGATAGAGGAATGTTAGGTGATATCTTAGATGAAGCATGAGAACTTGGATTGTGTAATTCCTGCAGGATACTAAATATAGCAACTTCACTTTGATTAGAGGACTACACAGAGTTTTCAAACAGTGAGCACTGAACGAATGTATGATTTTGACACTGAACACTAGTCTTACCTTCTCTCTACTGTTTACTGATCTGAGTTTTCATAGAGTTCTAATCCCCTATGGGCTAAAAAGTTCAATCAAAGCCTAAACTACACGTCTTAGAAAAAACCCATATTGACTCCATTCCAGAAAACAAGTCTTCATTTTTAACAGTGACACATGACTGTAGTCGAACAGGGTCGACAGGGGCCCCTCGGCCCCTGGGAAACCATGGCAACAAATGGCCTGAAGATAAGGGAGAAGAACAAGATAGACCAAATAAGGAAGAAACAAGACATGCCACATGTCCATTGGTCAGGTAGTAGCCCTAAGGCATGGGGAAAGTTTTAAGAAGGGTGTGCTCCTTGCAATTAACGCCATTTTACCACCCACCACATTGGTGTGCACCGAGGTAGATGGACAGACCGTTGAGTCCCTAACGATTGCGAACACCTGTATGAAGCCCTTTGCAGGCGGAAGGCTTCATTTGGTGACCCCGACGTGATCGTTAGGGAATAGTGGTCGGCCACAGGCGGCGTGGCGATCCTGCTCTCATCCGTCTCCCTTGGGGAAGGAGGCGATGACCCTAGAAGAGGGGGCTGCGGCTTAGGAGAGTGGAAGCTGGGTAGCGTCGGAGGGGGCTCTGCGCGCGAGAGCCTGTTTGACCTTCCGAGGACCCAGGAAACCATCGGAAGAGGTGCCCGGTGGTTGTGTGATCCGCGGGAGAGGACGTCCGGCGGAGTGAATATGGAGGCCGTCATAAAGGTGATTTCGTCCGCGTGTAAGACCTATTGCGGGAAAACTTTTCCTTCTAAGAAGGAGATAGGGGCAATGTTGTCCCTTTTACAAAAGGAGGGACTGCTTACATCTCCCTCAGATCTGTATTCCCCGGGGTCCTGGGATCCCATCACCGCAGCGCTTTCCCAGCGGGCGATGGTACTCGGGAAGTCAGAGTTGAAAACCTGGGGACTGGTCTTGGGGGCGCTGAAGGCAGCACGGGAGGAACAGGTTACATCTGAACAGGCGAAGTTTTGGTTGGGCTTGGGGGGAGGGAAGGTCTCTCCCACATGTCCCACAGGAAAGCCAACTACTGAGCCTCAGGTCGATGAGAAGAAAGAGAAAATGGCTGCGCAGCAAGAAACAAAGATGGCGCCGGGAGAGGCGACCACGCTTAAAACCGTTGATGCTGGCTGCAGTTGCGCCATTGCTGCCCCCTCGGCCCCTCCTCCCTATGTGGGGAGTGGCCTGTATCCTTCTCTGGAGGGGTTGGGAGGGCCGGAGGGGGAGGGTGTAGCCACGTCACCTGTGGGGCGGGACGGTCCGCCCCGAGGGGTGGAGCGAAGGGCGGAGCCAGGGTGCCCTGACTCGGCCCCTGGGCCAGCCTTGACTGATTGGGCAAGGATTAGGGAGGAGCTTACAACGGCGGGCCCGCCCGCGGTGGCCATGCCCGTGGTGATAAAAACAGAGGGACCGGCTTGGACTCCTCTGGAGCCAAAATTGATTACGCGATTGGCCGACACGATCAGGGCCAAAGGCTTACGATCTCCAATCACCATGGCAGAAGTGGAAGCTCTTATGTCTTCCCCGCTGCTGCCGCATGACGTCACGAACCTTATGAGGGTCATATTAGGTCCCGCCCAATATGCTCTGTGGATGGATGCTTGGGACGTCCAGCTACAGACAGTTATAGCAGCGGCTACCCGAGACCCTCGACATCCAGCGAATGGTCAGGGGCGGGGAGAACGAACTAACTTGGATCGCTTAAAGGGCCTAGCGGAGGGAATGGCCGGGAATCCTGAGGGCCAGGCCGTGCTTTTGAGACCGGGGGAGTTGGTTGCTATCACGGCGTCGGCTCTCCAGGCGCTCAGAGAAGTCGCCCGGCTAGCGGAGCCTACAGACCCTTGGGCAGACATCACACAGGGGCCATCTGAGTCCTTTGTGGATTTTGCCAATCGCCTTATAAAGGCGGTTGAGGGGTCAGACCTTCCACCTTCGGCAAGAGCCCCCGTGATTATTGACTGCTTTAGACAGAAGTCACACCCAGATGTCCAACAGCTTATACGAGCAGCGCCCTCCACATTAACGACACCAGGAGAGATAATTAAATATGTTTTAGACAGACAGAAGGTCGCCCCCCTCACGGACCAGGGAATAGCGGCGGCCATGTCGTCGGCCATCCAACCCTTAGTCATGGCGGTAGTCAACAAGGAAAGGGACGGACAGAGTGGATCGGGTGGTCGCGCCCGGGGGCTTTGCTATTCCTGCGGATCTCCGGGGCATTACCAGGCGCAATGTCCCAAAGGAAGGAGATCGGGGGGTAACCGTGATCAATGTCAGTTATGTGGAGGGTTAGGGCACAATGCTAGGCAATGTCGGAAGTTTGTCATAGTGCCGCAGGGAAACGAGGATGGGAGGGTGCCTTAGGCCCAGGGCCCCTCCCCCGGAACACCAAATGGGCCAGACAATGCAACTCTGCCTACCCAAGGTCGGGGTCCCGTACCTCAGTGAGGCCCTCGCCCACGGTGGCGTTAACCATGGGAATGGGAGGGCGCCCCTTGGGCACAATCATGCTTACTTGTGCGGGGAGCGTACTTTCTTGCAGGTCCCCTGAGGAAGAGAACACCGTAAATATGCCCTCAGCTATGACTGATGACATCTCATCAGCACCTTCGGCATCCCACTTCACCCCCCCCTCGGCTTCAGCTTCGCATAAGCAAGTAGAAGAAGGCGTTCAATTGTCTGCGCTTTTATCTTGCAAAACGGCTAAAGGGCAGGAATGCAAGGTCGTTGAAACCCCTCCGCTGTATCCACAACAACCGCTGTCTCTGTGTAATCTGCCCCCTGCGGGGGCAGGGGGAGAAGTGAGCTGGGATGGGACACTTGCTGTCTCCTCTCAGGAGGTGAAATGCAGTAACACCCAGGGGGGTGGGAACTGCGGGCACGGCTTGGGTACGGATTGGTCAAAAGTTAAGGAGGCGGTAGAAAGAAAAACAGCAGAGAGAAAGGGAAGTGATGTAACTTACAGGCGCTGGGATGATAGTGTCCGGCCAACACTGTCCACCCTAATTGCACCTGAAGGTGTAGGTGGCGTCCGGCCGGCACCCTCTGCTCAGGCTACACCTGATGGAGAAAGAAATAACGATAGTCTCCGGACTCACTCTTTGCCACAGTGTTCAGACCCATTGACTCGACCCACACATCCTTTTACAGGATTGAGTGCGCATGCAACCAATCAGAAGCCTCTACAACAGTCAGTGCATGATCAAAGGGAGATGGGCACAGTGGGGGAGGTGCGGAGCCCTCAGGTTCCAGCTGTGTTTGAAAAGGATAGCAAAAGGAGAGAGGTGAATTTGCATTTGGGAGTTAAGAGAGATGCACTAACAGATTGTGGGAAGTTTAGATCTAGCCTGATAAAGGAAGGAAGAGCCCTAGAGACCTTCCTGATAGTAGGGAATGATAACAGAGGCCCAGAAGGGGTACTCCTTGATCCGAAAGGCATCACACACCTGATAGATTGTGCAGAGAAACGGGAATTAAAATCACTCCTCGCTGTAAATGCATTAGAAGTCCTGACGGCATTAGGCCTTCTCTTTCCGCATGTAACAAGTCTGATGTGCATGGTGCTTAAGCCAGTGCAGTATGCACTGTGGGCATCAGAATGGGTTCCCTTCATGGACAGGTGGCCAGATTGAGGCCTGGAGAACAAGTAATTCCATATGGCTGGTTTGTGAGAGCAATGCTCTCAAGGCTTGAGACATCTGCCTTGATATTGAACAGACGTTTGTTATTCTTGAGGTACATTCCAACAGGTACCTGAGACAATGTTGGTATATATTGGGCACTAGAGCTATCAGCAATCACTCTAATCTCTAATCTCTCTGTCTATAACTTTACTAGTACTGTAGGATGTGGCTTTAATTATTAAGTGTTGGCGACATCACGTCAGTTCTTGCAGGATAATTACATGGTGATTAAAGACCTATCACCTGCTCCAAGTGGGATGAATCTCGCTTTGGCTTACCAAGGAAGGAACTTGGTAAGGAAGTTTTTGCAACATGATGACCTGCACCAATCGCTGGAAACGCGTCAGAGACAATGGACAGAAAACCTTGATCACCGTTCACCATGACACAGAAGAGTTACGTCGCGTCCTAGAGAGAGTAAAGAAGGATGGAGAACACCACTGGTGGGAAGTGCTTTTTGGATGGTCCCCCACAGCGACAGGGATATTTAACTCTGTACTGCATCTGGTTGTAGTTGCGTTAGGTTTAGCATTATTCTAGGCTGTTAGGGTAGAACTATCAGGCGCTTCGCAGTATAACAGAGCAGGGTTTCACTGAGCATGGGAGTGATTTTGTGACAGGCGAAGAAGGCGAGTACTCGGGATGTAACGGGGCAGGGCTTAACTGAGAGGACAATGGCATGTATAGGCGCAATGCGGGGATTTCGGGTTGTACGCGGTTAGGGTCCTCTCAGAATGTAGTAGTTACGCTTATGCATAGGGAGGGGGAAATGTAGTCGAACAGGGTCGACAGGGGCCCCTCGGCCCCTGGGAAACCATGGCAACAAATGGCCTGAAGATAAGGGAGAAGAACAAGATAGACCAAATAAGGAAGAAACAAGACATGCCACATGTCCATTGGTCAGGTAGTAGCCCTAAGGCATGGGGAAAGTTTTAAGAAGGGTGTGCTCCTTGCAATTAACGCCATTTTACCACCCACCACATTGGTGTGCACCGAGGTAGATGGACAGACCGTTGAGTCCCTAACGATTGCGAACACCTGTATGAAGCCCTTTGCAGGCGGAAGGCTTCACATGACAAGTTTTGTTAAAACAGAAAAAACAAAAACAAAAACAAAAAACAAACCACCAACAATTATTTATTTATTTAAATGGGAAAACATAGAAGAGGATGAAACTGTGAGGATACTGAAAAGCCCTGCTTGTTGTACATAATTTGTCATTCAACATCCAGCACCAGCAGTGTGCTCTTACAGCACAGAAGGCCAACAATATCCTCGGCTGCATCGAAAGAGGCATGGCCTGCAGGGAGAGGGAGTTGATGGTCCCCCTCTGCTTTGCCTTTGTGAGGCCCGATCTGGAGTACTGCATTCAGGCCTGGAGTCCCCAGCTCTACAATGATGAGTAGCTGTTGGAACAGGCCCAGAGGAGGATGATTAGTGGGCTGGAGCACCTCTCCTATGAAGAAAGATTGATAGACTTGGGCTTGTTTGCTTTACAAGAAAGATAAATGTAATTATTTATAATGAATTAACCTAACTTGTCTTGTTAAAACTTGTATTTATATAAATTGTATAAAAATAACCAAATAAGGGGGAAAAGGGGAAAAGGGGGAAAGAAAAGGAAAAAAATCAATGATGAGGGATTTTGTCTGTTATTTCAAAGCAAAGTTAACTTCAAAACCAGATCAGATTGCTGAGAGGCTCATATCCAGTTGAGTTCTGGAAGCCTCCAGGGATAAATATCTTACAGCCTCTCTGGGCAACTTGCTCCAGGGCTTCACCACTCTCATGATGAAGAACTTATTTGTGCTCAGCTGCAGTTCCCTCAGCTACAACTTGTCACCAGCACACTTGTGTTTTTGCTTTGTACCTCAGGGAAGAGTCTGTCTCCATCTTTTGTGTGTTTCTGATCTCCTGTGGAAAATTGTAAAGAAAGAAAATTCTCTTTACCTGGAGGGGCTGTTGTGTGATGATTCCAGTAAGAAAAGTGCTCAGACTTTGTAAAGCATCATTTAAAATGCTAGCTATTAGAATTAACACTATAAAGAAAAACAGAAAGCACAGATGATCTTCCATGTCTTTAGATACTGGGAACCTTAAGATCGTTGCTTGTTACAATTGTTCCAGGCACCAACCCACTGATGACAGAAGATTTTGGTTTTCTAAAAAATCAAGCAGATTTAAGATTAAATTTGAGGACTTTGTACTTGTTTTGTCTGTTCCAAGAGTTTTATTATTTGGTTGGTTTTTGTACGTGATATTCTTTTGGCTGGGTTATGCTTTTTTTTTTCTTTGTTTGTATGATTGGTTGTTTGGGGTTTTTTTTTTTTTTTTTTCTTTTAACTCTCTTAGTGAGTTAGATCTTTTTGCAAACAAGAAATCTGTAATGGGATTCTTTGCTTTTCTCTTTTATTTCCTTATATTTTAAACTTTATATTTTCAAAGGAGGAAATGTAAATTGAATATTTTTCTACATATCATAACATTAATATTGCACAAAAATACAGTGGTTGTATTATTAAAACATATGGTCCATTAAGAAATATAAAATATTGCAGGGGCTTCTTGATCTATAATTACATTATTCTAATATTTACTATATTTTTAAAGGAAAAAAAAAAAAAATGACATCAAATCATTATCAATAAAACTGATAACATTGTATATGCAGCAATGTTAGCTTGAAAATAGGCTTTCTCATGAACCACTAAAAGGATCCATGTAGTACATATTGCATATTATTCCTAGCAGTTAATCAGTTGAAAAAAAATGAAATATTTACGTAAGATTAAGTGAAGAACAGAACAAGCTTACAGAAAAAAAAAATTAAAAAAGAAATGCATGAGCAATAATTCAGTAAAAAAATGAGGAGAAGAGCGAAGAGGAGATGAGAAGAGAGGAGAAGATAGGAGAGAAGAATCTTAGTATCTCTTGCGTTTTACCTCTGATGATCTCATGCTGTTTCTCAGCTATTGTTATTCCTTAGAATGTGACAATCTTCAGTAGAATCATAGAATCATAGAATCACCAAGTTTGGAAAAGACCTAAAAGATCATCCAGTCCAACCGTTCACCTGTTCCCAACAGCTCCCACTAAACCATGTCCCTCAACGCAACATCCAGCCTTTCCTTGAACACCCCCAGGCTCGGTGACTCCACCACCTCCCTGGGCAGTCCATTCCAGTGCCTGACCACCCTTTCTGAAAAGTAATACTTCCTCATGTCCAGCCTGAATCTCCCCTGCCGTAGCTTGAAGCCATTCCCTCTGGTCCTATTACTAATGACACGAGAGAAGAGGCCGACCCCCAGCTCACTACAACCTCCCTTCAGGAAGTTATAGAGAGCAATAAGGTCTCCCCTGAGCCTCCTCTTCTCCAGGCTGAACATTCCCAGCTCCTTCAGCCTCTCCTCATATGGCCTGTGTTCCAGACCCCTCACCAGCTTTGTTGCCCTCCTTTGAACACGTTCCAGGGCCTCAATATCTTTCTTGCAGTGAGGGGCCCAAAACTGGACACAGTACTCGAGGTGCGGCCTCACTAGTGCTGAATATAGGGGAACAATCACCTCTCTGCTCTTGCAGTAGCTCTGGCTGTGTGCATATACACCCCACATTCTACTCCTCACATCCTTAGCTACAGAAATGTGCATGCACATGAATGTGTCTATGTGTACATGGACACTCACACATATACGTAAGTACTGACAAACACTCATAAACACATTGTAAGTATACCTAATGCCACAATATTAAAAGTGGGAGTGATCTGGTGGTGTGGATGCCACACCAGCAAAACAGATTGCTAATACATGTCAGTACTAAAGGCTATAGAAATTTAAACATTCAGGTAACATACATACTAAAATAATTTGCTATTCACAATTTCTTTAAAATTAAATTTACAATCATAATAAATTGTACAATTGTAAATGAACCAACTGCAAGGTTATTCCATATCATACGAAGATCTTTGTTGTTTAAAAAGCAAATTTCAAAGGATTATTTGGAAAGCTAAACCATTTTCTGTTTTCACTGATCTTTGTTTTTCTCCTATCATATACTATCCAGTTACAAAGTGCAAAATAAAGTTGTCAGTTACCCAGAGGAGATTTGGGAACTCCAATAAAATATGAAAATAAATGATAAATAATGAAATAAAGTAACCAGTGCAGAAATGAAGACGTATTATGGGGCAAATTTTCAGTTGACATAAATGGGTGCCACTGTAGAGAATTTGATGAAAATTACTTGGTAAATGTAGCTGAAAACCACGGTACAATCCTTGTAAAAAGGATCTTGCAAAAATAAACAACTTGAAACTTTTTATACTGCACGATATATGACCTAATTGAGCAGATGTTTGCTTCCTGAAAGTAAAATATTTTATTATGGTGGAGCTATTCATGCTTTTGAGATGGAGTTTCTCTTCAAATGATTGATCTGTCAGGGAAAAAAAACAAAACAAAACAAAACAAAAACACAAAAAAACAGCAGGCTGTAGAGATTTGAAAAACTGTTGAAGGGCAAGAAAAGATGAGGAAAGTAAAATAATGACAGTGGGGTAATGAAAAGCTGATTCGTGGTAGGACATGAAGGCAACAGTTAACAAGTTGTAGCCCTATAACCTAATGAATAAAAATTGATTTGGAATCTAGACACAGGAATTTTGAGGGCTTAAGTAGAAGCTAAACTAAGTAGAGAACCTACCTTTTTCATCACTTTAACACTTTTGACTGAATACATTTTCCTAGTATTTAATTCCTTTGTGAGATATAGTTATTAAATACATATCTACAGAATGCCAAATTCATAAGTACTGTGCATTGTTTTCCCACCTAATTTTCTGATTCATTTCCTTTTTCTATAATTAGGAATTTGGCCACTAGAGAGCAAAAATGAGTTTGCAGCCAGGAGGCCTACCAGATTCAGCTCTGCTGTATGTTTCCTTAACTCCATATCAATTCAATTGGAAGGAAAGTACTTTTCAGGGGTAGTTAAAGATTACAGAGAGGAATCTAATGGGATTTTTAAAATGCCTAGACACCTAAATCCAATTAACCTTTATCTCAAGTGCCTTAAGGCTTTTCTGAAAATACTAACCTAAGAAAATACTCAAACTGGAAGTATTACAGCAACACATGAAAACTCGGACAGAGAAAATTAAAAGCAAAGTTGAAACCTGCTCTTTTATTTTTGTGCAATGCAAAATATAGCAGGGTTATTTTTTGCTTCTGATTTTTGTGTAGAAAAATGTTTGTTGTGTTTGCATGTATTGCAAAATGCATACCTTTAACGTTTCTTTTGCTATACTGCCATTATTACTGTTCATCCAGATTATTTGCCAGTGGTGAAATATAAACATAGCCTTTATGTATTGATAAAATAAAATTAAAACACACTGTGTTTTTTGGCATGAACTTCTTATGGCTGTGAATTCTGGAGCAGTCACTGCTGACTTCAGCTTGTAACCTATCCTTGCTGAAAATTCTTCATAAATAGGATGCTTAGGGACAAGACTCCTTGAGTTTTGAAAAGTGCAGCAGACTGAAATTAGACTTAACTCAATTCAGGAATTCAAGAGCCAAATGCCATATGCCATCCAAAATGGCAGTTAAAAAAACTTTCATTTACTGCTTTAGAGCTAACCTCAACAATGTTTCTTAGCCACAAAAAAATGTGCTTCCTTCTATGTTTAGATGTATCTTGACTTTGCTAGCTTGAAATAACTGATTCTTTTTCAAGAATTTTTAATATACTGACTGTAAAGAAGTGTTTTAGTCTAAACATCTGATGATCCTCCAGTTGTTTTGAGTTTCATATGAAACTCCCTAAGAGTATCCATTTTTGAGATCATACTCTACATTTTGTATCTCTGGAAGCAATTTACTACATTTATTGGGTACAGCCTTGCCTCCTGTAGAAGTTCTTTACAGAGAGAGCGGTGAGTTGCTGGAACAGGCTGCCCAGAGAGGTTGTGGATGCCCTGTCCCTAGAGGAGTTCAAGGCCAGATTGGATGGGGCCCTGGGCAGCCTGGTCTAGTATTATGGGGAGGTTGGTGGCCCTGCATGTGGCAGGGGGTTGGAGATTCATGATCCTTGAGGTCCCTTCCAACCTGTCCATTCTGTGATTCTGTGATTCCATGATTCTGTATGTGAAGTCCCAGTTTGCAGCAATTAATCCTACTTCTGGTGTCTACATTACTCACTCAGTGCTAAACAACTCCATCCAATTGCTAGACGAAACAATAGTTCTTTATCTCTTTTATTTCTCCCAATACCAGTATGGGATAATGATTAAAATTTTCAGGTAGTTACTGGGTGCTTCTATAAAAGCTATTTGTTAAAGAACGTAGTATTTGAACTGTATACTGGTTTAATAAAAACAAAAAAAAAATACGACAATTTTGCATTATATAAGCTGAGTACAATTGTGACTGATAATCTGAAATTTTGATTCCCACATGAACAGTAAAATCCTTGTCTTCCTTCTGTCCTCTTCTTTACTCCAGTTCAAACTTGAGCTATGTTTGGAAGGTGTAGAGATTCCTCCATTAGCACTAAGCCAAGATAGAATGAAAGCAGTGCAACATTTCTAGAAATGAGACTTTTCTGGAAGCAGTCCAGTGCACATGGTGCTGTGAAGATGTGACCATCAAGATTTTGAATGATGCTGATTTGCCTGGAATCAAGTTTAGACATCCGTTAATTGCTCACAGAAGACTTGACTTTAACATATACTCTAGGGCATTTGGCTTTCTTTCAATATTTCCCTGCTATCAGTTTAAAACCTGAAAGAGTACCAGAATTTTCTACATAGGGAGCCAGGGAATGCAAATCCAGATAGCCTGGCAAAGAGCAAAATACTGCATTCGTTTACACAAGTGAAGGTCTATGCCTGCTTTCTGGCAGCTGGATTTCCAAACTCACTCATAAAAACTTCATTTAAGTTTTTCATTTATACTACCTATAAACACTGTTTTGAATGCTTGCTAATTATTTTCTGTCTTGTTAAGTATCGTTAACATTTTGAGTTTGTTTATATGTAGAATTTTCAGAAAGACTTGATTAAATAACTACAGGTCCTTGATTTTAGTGAGCATCAGAATGACTCTTTTAGATTTATCACACCTAATAGCTCCTACCTAAACTAACATCTTCCCTTGTCTTGTAAAATTTTATGCTCAGGTAGGTTCAGATCTATACTGGAGACTTGTGTTTGAGACTGTATAAGAAATGAGAATACTGCACAGAACTTTTGTGGCTTTAACTTTTCCTGGGAATACATAGAGCTGTGATAATTCTTGGCTTTCTTTCCCATATACATCTGAATTTTACTGAGCAAATTTTACTGAGCGAAGGTCCCTATTTCACCAGCTGGAAAGACTTTTTTTGACTATCAGTCTAAAAGGGATTAAAGCATACCTACCCTTAAAAACCTAAGAATTCAAGGGATGAGGATGAGAATATACTTTTTTAGACAGTGATGATGTCTCACAGAAAGAAGTGAAAGACGGAATTGAGTGCTTTGATAATAAAAACTCGAGCTTATCAGTCACTGGACTTTTTTTCAAGTTTACTTTTTATCATGTTTACTTTTTTCATATTTACTTTTTCTTTTAATATACTTTAATAGCAGACTGCTTATGTTGACTACATTGTTTTTGTGTAGCAAATATATATACAAATATGAAGTTCCATGACAACTGGAGTAATAATTTTTAATTTGCTCTGGTAGATAGTGATGGGGAAAAGAATAGGTCCTGCATAATTCATGATGAGATGGATTTGGACCTGTTCCTAAAGCTGGACACTCACAAGCCCATGGGGCAAGATGGATTGCATCCCAGAGTGCTGAGGGAGTTGGCGGGTGTGATTGCCAAGCCACTCTCCGTCATCCTTTAACAGTCCTGGGTAACCAGGGATGTGCTGGCAGACTGGAGACTGGCAAAAGTGTTGCCCGTCTTCAAAAAGAGCCAGAAAGATGATCCTGGCAGCTACACATCTATCAGTCTAAACGGCGCCAGGGAAGGTTATGGAATGGATAATCTTGGGAGGAATAATGGACCAGTTAAAGGTACCAGAGAATCAGGCCCAGTCAGCATGGGTTTATGAATGTTAGATCCTGTTTGAAAAACCTGATTTTGTTTTATGACAAAGTGACCCACTTAGTGGATGAAAGTAAGGCTGTCAGCGTGGTCTATCTGGATTTCAGTAAAGCTTTTGACACTGTTCTCCATAACATCCTCGTGGGGAAGCTGGCTGCCCATGGTTTGGATGAACATACACTCCACTGAGTGAAACAGGCTGGATGGCTGGACCCAAAGAGTTGTGGTCAATGGAGTTAAATCCAGTGGATTTAGTGGAGGGTTGTTAGTTTGGGTAGTATGCTTATGTGGCAGTTGGACTTGATGATCTTTAAGGTCTTTTCCAACCTGAGAGATTATATGATCCTATGATTTTTGGAAGTAGGTTCAGTTCAAGTTAAAAGTTATTAGTCAGCTGTTATGTACATTTTTACGTAAGACAGCATGAACAGTCAATATGTTGTAACATATTTTTAGTGGAAAGTGGAGCCCAAATCTCATCAGCTTGTCTTCTAAAATTTATGAAGTGTTGTCAAGATTAAAATCTAGAAGATCCTTCTCAGAATAGCTAGTCAAGTCCCTCAGTGTTGCTTTTGAGAGGAAGATCCTGAATGTAACATTTTCTTTCCTGTAGGTTTCTTTCAAATGGCATTTGCAAAACCTATGCAGTATAGAAATTTTTTGTTATTGTGTTTTGAAATTATGCCTGTTCATTTTGATTTGCTTTATAAAATGTTGTGAGTGGCTAGTTTGGATCATATCATCCAAAATAAACATTGCATGAGCACAGTTAAAAATTCATTTACTGAGGTTAGGGACATAGCTGAATCAGTGAAGAATCAGAATCAAATTCAATAAAGCTATGCTCTTTATTAAGAGGAGCACAAACTAGTATACTGAGTTTTCCCCATATAAAATCAGAGTTGCTCAAATGCCAACTGTGATACTTTCAGATTAATCATAGGACCAGAATTCTGATATAACTTGCACTTCTGTATGTATGACTTTCTATCCATGTACGTACACATATGCATGTGTACATATATATTTTTCCTTCCTGTATTTAAAATAGACATAGATAGCAATGCAAAAAATATATATATATATATCTGTTTCAATGATGCTTGAATTATGTTTACCAATATATTCATATTTCCAGAGTACTTGCACATTTAAAATAGCCTTGTACTCATCTAATTTTTTTTTACACTACAAGTCTTTCTTGCCCATAATCAGTAGCAATTTTTACATTAGCTCCTCTGATGATGGTATCATACAGAACCAAGTCTCCAAACGTTCCTCTTGAGATACTCTTCTTGAAGACTGATACCACTGTGGCATTTATAGTTATTTTGGAGATCATATAAACTGTTGTTAAGTGTATCATATAATATCATTTTTTATCATAATATCTTGTTTTATTCAGTCAGTATTTTTCAAATTTCTGACTATTATCACTGCATCACCAGTCAAAACTAAAAATCTCCATCCACACATTACTATTTGTCAAAGTTCATTTTTCATAAAATTTATTCCATCTAGGGGGTAATGTATCCTCATACCTTTAGTTTTGAAAATCAGCATCGGTAGAATATGCTTATCTAATATTCACATACTAGATTCTGCATACTGCTGTTTCTGAAACATAATGTAGAATAGGAATAAGATTGCTCCTCATTAAGTATCTCTAATATTTTATAGTGCCAAACTGAATAGAGAATGATTGCCTTCACTGGTTTCAAATACTAAAATGAAATTAATTCAGAATAAAAGACAGATGATATTATGATATTTCAAGACTGTTATGGCCTGTAAAAAATGTATGGAAATAACTATTTTGGCAGTGTACTGAACTCACAATATTTCAGAAAGTGCCGATTGAAAGTATGGTTTTTGAAGAAATTTAGAAAGATTCTCAAGAATTCATTTTGAAGAGTAAGAAAATTCTTACAGAATCGATGGCATTATGAAGTAATCAGTAAAACATAATTTATGGAGAGGGTAAATTTAACCTTCATAAAGAGGTGATTTCTTCGGATCTCTTTCTTTGTATACTCAGACAGCAAATAAAAAATTCTACTGTGTCTTGTGACTTTATGAATCCATTTAGTAGCTGGAGATCCATGCCCTTTCATTCCATCCAGTCTCTCAAAAATATCAAAAGTTTCTGTAAGTGACACCTGCAAATTTTGTCCTTTTGTGCTGATGTAGCTTCTCAGTTTCTAAGCATTTTCATTCTTCTAGATGAAGAATCATATAGACAGGGTTGAGAAAACACTGCTAACTATGAATATATTAATATATTACATTTGTGAATAAATGTAAATACTAAATAAAGAACTAAAACTAAGACAGAATATATATATATATAATTGACTTCTCATAATGTGTAAACCCAACTCAGATTTTCAGATGTTAGTACAAAATGAAATATTTCTTTTTAATAATAATAAAAAATGGACAGGAAAAATTAAACTTTGACAGCTATGTCATTTTTTTAAATTTATTTTTAGAAATGCAATCTGGCATTGTTCAAAGCATCTTTATGTCTGGCTTGTGTCTTTCCCTATTGTTAGATGGGAATCCTCATATCAGAATTTCTTTTATTCATGACTTTTAGTTGAATGGCTGCTATAATATAAGATACTTTAACTTCATATAGTTCTTTGAATGAGCATGATAAAGTTTATGGATATATTTTTAATGCTTCTTATACTTTATTTTTTGGTAGAGACTGATGTTATCACAGAACAGAAGAATAAAGCTAAATCTAGACATCTCTTCAACAGAATAAATCAGAGCCTTTACATTTTGTAAGTGGCTTCCTCTTATGGCATTGAATGTGGCTGCAACAGGTAATATTGATGAGCCTTATATCTGTCACATTCCTCCGCTGTTTGGTGTTGGTAGACTATTTGCAAATGAGCATACTGTGAATAAAATTAAAAATTAAAAAAAAAAAAAAAGAGTCCTGTAGAAAAATAAATTGATTAAAATGTTAGTCAATTGAATTAAAATATTATTATATGGAAAGCTAAAGTACTGGTCACACTCTTCAGTTTCAATTGTTCTTCATTCTCTTTCAGTGAGATAATATAACTAAAAAATTTGCCCCTGCTACCTGAAGTAAAATTATTCAACTTTGTTGGCACCACTTGCTTTAAAATTTAAGTTTCAGAGCACATTGCAGGTGAATTTGAAACTTGTTTTACTCTAGCTTCTGAGTAGATACTCATAATTTATGCAGGCAGTTGTAAAATGAGGCCCTTAGGAGCTTTTTCCTCATTAAATAATTTTTTTTATTGTTTTAAAAAGTGCAAAGTTTCTCATCAGACAGGAAAAAAATATAATATGAAGACAAGATCTGGTAGAGAGCAGCTATCTGAGAAGCAGTCATAAAGGGATAAATATATGAAAAAAAATTATCTCTATACATATCTCTATGTATATTTCTGTATTTTTATCTGTATCTGTATTTCTATCTCCTCTATGATCTCCATTTCTATCTCTCTATCTCTATTACCTCTATTACCTATATCTGTCTATATTCATATGTGCATGTCCTTTCTAAAACCTTCTGAAGAATATGCCTTTATCCTAGTTGTCATTGTTGTGACCAGCGTAAAGCAGCTTTGAAATGTTCAGCCAATACTTTAATCAGTAAACTTTGTTTAAATTAGAACTCTTCTCTCCATTTCAGACAGTAAGGACTAAATAAATGGCTAGATTTTTTTTTTTTGCTGTGAAACTGAAACTTTGGCCAGATTCAAGAATCTTTACTTAAACTTTTTTTCTCTTCTGCTGTCTTGTCAGAAGTAAAAATAATGAGGAAATCTAAAAAAATCAATTCAGTTGCAGAGTGCTCAAAGACATGTGACAGAATAGGCAGATGTGTTTACCTGTTAGACACCCATGATGTGACTGTTAAGTACTTTTGGCATAAAAATGACATTCCTACTGCTCTTTATCACAGTATGACCCTTCAGATATGAAAGCTTTATACCTTCCCCGAAAGCAACGGTAAGGTGATTAAACTGATGTAATTACACAGTCATTAGTGGTGCACTTTTTATGTTTTGTGCCATGAAAATATCATATATGCTCCAAATACTGTCTTGTCTCTTTGCTATTTCATATACTGTAACTTGCATAAGGCAGACAGCATTGACATTACGTTATTACATCCTCCCTGAGTTCATTATGCTGTGACTCTATTTTACCAATATTTTATTTACAAAATAAAAACAGTAAGAAGTTAGTGTGGAATGAAATTTCTTTATTGTCTAAGAAACCAACAATATGCTGACTCCCATCAACAGTGTTAAGCACTTTCTTTGCTAGTACACTGTAAGAAAAAACATAAATCAGGAGGGAGTAGAGGGAGTAAATTGAAGGTAAAAAAGATTAGCTTTGTGCTCTGACAGGCACTGTTGTAGTTTCTAGTGGATGAGAACTTTTCCTTACCAAAGCCAAAAACAGTGAGGGTTGGCCGAGGAAGGTGAAAGGTCGTGAGGCTCTGCACAAACCAGTGGATACGGAGTAGATCTGTCCCTGCCAGTCGGCAAGGCTGAGCTAATGCTAATATATATTTCTTCTCCCAGACACAGTGGCGATACGCTTTCCAGAAGCAGCAAACAGTACATTTTAATGCTAAAATTTCTTGCACAATTTTTCCTCCTGCCTTTATATTTTCATCTTTTTTTTTTTTTTCTTCTGTCTTTCTCTCCTAATCTTTAACATACTCAGCTGTACCTCCTTCTTCACCTGAACTTCATCAATGTCTTTCAGTTCAGGCTTTCCGTTTTCCTGCCTCTGTTCCCCTTTTCCTCTCTTGGTGTCAAGTGCAGACACCCCAGCTCTTTAAGGAAGCACACTGTCTCTGAGGGACATGCAGGAGCTCTTGTCCCAGTGCATTCCATTTGACAGGATGAGGGGAAGTTGTGCTAGGGTAGGTTTAGGGTGGATATCAGGAAACACTTCTTTACAGAAAGGGTTGTTAAGCACTGGAATGGACTCCTCAGGGAGGTGGTTGAATCACCATCCCTGAATGTGTTTAAAAACCTTTTGGATGTGGAAGCTCAGGGACATTATTTAGCAGAGAGTTCTTAGAGTTAGGGTAGTATGGTTTGGTTGCAGTTGGACTTGGTGATTTTTCAGGTCTTTTCCAAACTGAACAATTCTGTTTCTATGATTCTATGGTCCCACATCTCAAAAGGAAATCTGGCTCCACTTGTCCATCCTGTACAACCACCCATACATGTTGTTTGCTATCTTGGTGCTCATCTCTAAGCAATTTCTCTTCTGTATGACAACATACCAATCCAACAATTATTTTATCTCCTACTTCTTCAACAGTTTTCTTCCATCCAGCTTCCTGGCTTATGACATGCTATCTTCAAACCTTGTGCGTTTCCTCTTGAGAAATACATTGATGTTTCCCCTACTTACCTCTCTAATTTCATCCTTTTTATTCAAATGTTCTGCACTCTCATTGCGGTTGTCTCAGTGCTTCTGTTATCATTTTCTATTTTCTCATGCCACCTAAGATTTATACAACTACTGACCACCTCAAAAGAGTTCTTTAATCAAGCCTGAACAAATAGTCTCTCCACGGGTGATCACAAGGTTATCGTCTCTCTAATTCCTGTCCTTTAGTCTCACAGACTGTTTGATTCTTCTTTCTTGTTTCCTTGATATAATGTAACAACACTGAGAAGTAAACCTTGTCTTGATGGGATTCTCTTCTGTGAGCATGCATTCCATATGTGTGCTTTTACGTACAAACAGCAGTAAATACACACAAATCTATTTTTTCAGTAGAAATAGCCTGACCAAACTGTTATCTTTCCCTGTACATTTATAAGACTTGGGGGATGATGAGTTTATTTCTTAGCTGAAATATCTGAAAAAATTTTGAATGTTCTCCGGATGACCTTATGATATCCCCAGAGTTTTAAGGGGACTTAAATGGGTTTCTTTCTTTCTTTCTTTTTTTTTTTTCTTTCATTTTTCTTAGCTAACATACCATCTGCATAGGCAGTGCTGAATAAAACCAACAAAATAATATATTTTTTTCAAATATACAGAATCTCCACAAGTTTCAGAGGACACTTTCAGGGAAGGAGTGTGCAAAGAAAGGTTGCCAGTACAAATTAAGAGACTTCTGGTGAAATCTGAAAATACTCAGAATGATTCTGCACCTGATAGCAATGGAATCGGATAGGAATTCACTATGATGATTATACAAACTTGCAGCATCCTTTTGTTTCTGTTACAAATTGGGTGGATATTTGTCAGAGACAACATGGTTACATGATAACATCAAAGACCTTGGGGAATTATTGTAGTGGGGTTGAAAGACTCATCAGGAAAGTGAATTATAAGGATATTAGTTGTGTTGTTCCTAGCTCCTTTGTTAATAAATTAAAAATATCTTTGCCAAAGACATAGTCAGTTTAGGTATTTCAATCTACAAAAATAACAAGGCAACATAAGATTATATCAACCATCAACACAGATAATGTCACTTTTCTTCTTTTAATATGCTGACATCCTCAGCTAATCCATAATTCTAGAAATTAATTTTGAAATAGTTATGTTTCACTTTCAATTAAAAAAACATATATCTAATTTGAAGAAGAAAATTTACACTATATTAGCAAGTAGATCTAAAGACAGCAAATGGTTCAGATAATTGAAGAGAAATCAATATTTACATAGCAAATACTTTCTAAAGCAATATATTATTTGCTACATGAACTGCATTAAGAATCAGGAAAACTTAAATTTTTAATTAATGGTTGTGATGCAAAATAAATACAGAATGACACCAGGATCTTCTAGCATCTTCTGCACTTGCTGGTGTGACAGCTCCCATCCTAAGAGATGAAAATGAAAGCTCCTGTCCCAAACAATGCAACACAGGTACTAGAATGTGAACCTTTCATATCTAGAGAAGTAACTAAATTAATGGGCATGTTTAGATAGGAGTTGTATAGGGCATATCTATATTGGCAATTTGAGAGTAATGCTAAGGTCTGGATTTGTATCATGCCTTTCGGTAAACTCTATTTCAAGACAAGAAGTGGTCCCATAATATTTCCTCCCATTTGGGGAAATCTGAGCATGTGGACACAGAGGCAGCCACAGCACATGATGACAGATCTCCCATTCTCACTGGGAATGACACAAAATAATACACTACAGACAGAGTTTGGCTCCCAACTTTGATCTGGTCATCAGCTATTGGAGAATCCAGTTTGAAAGATATCACTTTAGTCCATCCATAAGCACAAAATATATTTGAAAGTTCAGAGCACTAACTACATAATCAAAATGGGCATCATATCAAGAGCCAAAATACATGAGTGAGAATTTGGGCAGCAAAACAAAATCTCACCTCTGGAGACCTCAGAGCGATCTTTTCAAAGTCTCACATTTCAATGTTTCAAAATTTCAGTAGACAAGAAAGTGATCTCAACAATGGTGTTCATGTGCTAATTGTCCTGGAAACAATTCCTATTTTTGTCTGGATTCTACTCATAGCATGTATTAATGGAGAATTTCCAGGGAGTTCTTTCCACATACATAGCTAGAATTACCTTCTGTATATAGCAAGATGTTATTTTTAACCAGGTGGTATTACATGCTCTGGATTAATAGGCAGTGTCTTAGTTATCACTTGAGACCCCTACAGAAGAAATGTAATTGAATTCAATTGAATTCAGTGGTTTTTCTTTTTCTTTTTCTTTTTTTTTTTTTTTTTTTGTTGAAGACGTGCTGTCTCTCTCAGTTATATGAAATTTCAATTTTCCACAGTCTACTAAGATATAACGTATTCCAAAAGAAACAGTTGTTATTAAAACATTGTTATTAATAGTAATTTAATACTTATGATGAAGACCAGACAAAATCCTCTACATGTGGTTTAAAAAAAAAGACTATCAAAGATAGAAAGATAGTGTAACTTTGATAAATGTTCTGAATCTTTAATTGTTGTAGCATATTACAACATGATATTACCTCACATTAAATTTCCTCCAGAAAATTGCATGTCTCCTGATACGACATTAATTTTTAAGGAAAATTAATTTGTTGCAAAACGTATGATATACACTCTCTGTTTCCCAAATTACGGTGCAAGCTACTGCCTTCTGAGTTTTATCTTGTTAATTTTTTTTTTTTTTTTTGGTCATTTGTTTGTTTCTGTAATTTCTCCAGTCTGTTTTCAACAGAAGACTTTGGCTGGGAACTACTTAACAAAAAGGACAGTCACAATTTGAGTGCACAACAAAGAATGGGTTCTTGAAGACAAGGAGATGTGATTAAAATTGCTTTGCTGGAGCTTTGGAGGGTGGACAGGCTGGATCTAAACTAGAACAAATTTTGTTATGTTAAGAACCACCAAGTTCTTGACTGGTGTGAGGAGCAGTTTAATTGCTATTGTAGTTGAAAGTTGTATTTTTTGTACTATTTTTTTCTACTATGTTCTTTCTTACACTCTAGACATATGTAAATACATGTCTTAGGAATTACCTACATAAACCAGAACACCAAAGAGTAAAGGATTCCAACATTATTAAAAGACTTAGCCATCTTTCTGTGGATTTGTTTTTATTTTTTTGTCAGTTTTCATTTGATCCTTGCGTTTTAACTTACCTAAATGGCATCTACAGTGCAAATTCATCAACACTTATTCATGTTCACCTCTATTAAGTTTTTTTCTTGTATGTCGCTTTAGCCTCTGCATTTGATTTCTTAAAAGAGTTGAACTGCTCCGTGTGGCAGGTAATGTATACTAGCTATTTAGCATATCTTACTATCAACATCTTTTACACTTGGTGAAATAATTTTATACTTGGTGATAAATAATTTATTTAATAATTTTATAATATTCTAACAATAATTGTATGTTTCTTTCCACAATGAAAAGCAATTTCATTGTGTAGATTCTTTCATCTCCCATCTTGTATTGGTAATGGGGTTTGCCTCAACAGAGATGCAGGACCTTGCATTTGCATTTGTGGATGATGGCTCTGCAACATTTATGGAAGTGGACATCTCTTCCCTTAGCTCTCTTCTCCAAGGCTCTTGTAGCACTGTGGCAGGATTCAGCAGTTCTTGAGAAGACGCTCAGTAGTTGCCAGCATTTGGAAATGTTTTGCAAGGGATGATGCTGAAGACAATTAGAGCACTTGGAATTTTGTAACTCTGTAGACATTGAAGGCATTGTAGTAATCAGAGTGACTTTTTGTGCCTGCATAGCACTTTAGAAATGCTCATTTTTTTAATTGTCGGAAACATTCTGTGAGTGTTATCCTCATGGGACAGGCACACAGAATGAAACAAAGAAATTAAGGCAGTATTTCAGCAACTGCCAGTGCACAGCTCCACTTGTGAATAATGATCTGCTGCTCAAAGCTGCTCAACTTGGGCAGCTATCACAGTCTCTGTGGTTTGATAGTATCACTAGGTGTTCAGATTTTCCATTGCAACCTGCCAGCTGTGACAAATGAAACCTGTGTCAGGATTGAGATCATTTATTTGTTCTTCTTTCTTTGTTCAGAGTGCTGGAACTGCTGTATCTTAACTGTGAAACTCCATCTCCTTCCAGCTGGAGGTGCATGATGAGGGATCTGAACGTGCTGCAGGTGCCTGAGGACTGCACCAAGGTGGAAGCCCTCCCAGGGAAGGATTAGAATTGCAGCTGTCAACTCAGCGGAGGCTTTCTAAAAGTATCCAAGGAACATATGTATGATTCTCCCCTTAAAAGTTCATGGCTATAAAAATTCTAGTCTTAAGGTATTATCAATTTCTTTTCTTTTTTCTTCTTTTTTCTT
>NW_024962252.1:12150914-12182545 GCF_019238085.1 Lagopus leucura | reverse complement strand
TTTTTTTTTTTTTTTTTTTTTTTTTTTTTTTTTTTATAAAGCACACTGTTTTAAATACAAGATTTCTGTGTTTCACGTTATAGTTTTAAGAATTATTCCTATAATTAAATGATTAATTAGAACTATCTTATTTCATATTTCTATTTTTAAAAATATATTTACCTGTAAAACCTGAGGTTTTACAATAACAAATAAGCAATTGTAACACTTCTGAAATCTGTCTTTTGGAATGAATGGGGAGACAGTCAGATATAAAGAAAAATTCAGAAAGCCTAGGCAAAGGACATTTGCAAGGCATCTGGGCAACAAGCCTGAGCAGAGATTGGAAGAGATGGACCCAATTGTCCCTTCAAACTTCAGCCAATCCGTGATTCTGTGACACTACAGTCATAGAATGTATCAAAGAAGGACCACATAAAAATGAACCTTATTTTTGGTATACTGGCACAATACTCTGAAAATTATCCCAAGGAATCATTTATTTATATAAATAAATATAAAACTGAAACTGCTAATAGTGGTTTTCTAAGAAATTAACTGATATCAACACTGAGAGATTTAAATGTTCTTCAATCTTACATTTATGAAAATAATACTTCAGCTATTTATATACAGATCATACAAAAAATAGAGTTTGTGGTATAACTCATAGCCTGAGTTACAGACAATAATGCAAAACTATCACCACTCTTAAAACAGTTTTTCACTGTTGTTTTCATTTTCAAACATGATCTAATAAACAGCATACATTTCCTTATGCATGGCTCTACAAACTGTGATTGTCAGTATGATTTATATGTTTACATTAAAAAAAAAATCTGTTTACCAAAGTCTGAGCCTTGTTGGGAAGAGTTATTTAGCTCAGAAGAAATTAATGATTTTCTTAAACTTAAATATTGGTTGAGATCTCAGCACTTACTATTTATTGTCTGGACAGAGACATTAGCACTTCTTGGGTTGGGCACGAGCAGTCAATAAACCTATAGGCACAATGTTATCAAACTGACATTCTGATTAAGTGATGAACTACCACAGAGTCATGGAGCAGCAAGGACAAATGTCTGAAACTAAATGTTAACCTACAAAAAGAAAATATATGTATAGAGGCAGATGCATCCCACAGTCTAGAACTCCTTTAAGAAAGAAAAAAAAAGAAGAAAAAAAAAACAATAACCAACCTGTAGATCATTCCAGACAAATGGTTTTTCAGCCAGTAAATCATGTCAGCATGGTTACAATTTGTTAGCTAAGCGAAAGACAATCTAAAGTGTAATTGTTGCTCTTATATATAAATATAAATATCATATAAATATATGATTCTAAACACTGCAGTGCTTTATCTTGCTTAATCCTTGGATTTTTAAAGGCTAATTACCTACTTCTACTTTAGTGCTTGTCAGATGCATATGTGAGCTTAAGTAACCAGTAAGACATGTCTAGATTTGGAGTGATCCATCATAACCACTTCTGCACTTGCCAAACTTCCCAGTAAAATATGGGATAGCAAAAGATAGCAGGGATATTCATCAGTTAATTAGATTTTTATGCCACGGTGACATTGCTATTGGTATGGCATGAAAGCTTCTTATAGTGGGAAATCCTACTCAAATAGGGTATGGAGCAAGACAAGAAACGGGCCTAAATTTCAAGCATCCATGTTGATAAGCCTACAGTAGTTAATACTCATGAGAAGTTGCAGTAAGACCTGAGTTTTAACTGAACTTAATGATGAAGTGGATTCCTCTTACAAGCTTTTGTCATTACTACTAAAGCTAACAGGAGTACGATCAAAACAGTGGAACATTTTTTCTGGTACAACATGGATAAAATGTTGTAGCTCAAGATAATATTGAAACATTTAGAATAATAGAATAATGGAGTTCGTAGAGTTGGAAGGGATTTGTTTATTATTAAGTCTAGAGAGATTTTCTCCTTGAATTAAAAGATTTTCTGACTTTAGTGAGTTTCTAAACTCATTTAAAAGTGTCTAATAGACTTAAGCTTTACTTAATCCCGAGTTGTATCCATGGACAAGTTACCTTGGTTAATGACGTTCCTCCAGCTCTTTTTATCAGCTCTCTTTACAAGGGAAAAGTGTTTGATTTTCATCCACTTCATTTGAAACTGTTAAAAATAAAAATATGAAACTGCTCCATGGGCTGTGGCCACCTTCAGGCCACCTACTCCACCATGGGCTTCTTCATCGGCCACAATGGAATCTGCTCTAGGACACAGAGCATCTCTTCCCATTCCCCTTCACTGACCTTGGTGTCTGCAGGGTTATTTCTCTCATAGTTTTCTTGCTTCTCTCTCTTTCACAGCTGCTGTGCTATATTTTTATTAACCTTTTCTAAATTTATCACAGCACATCACTGATGGACTTAGCTTTTCCCAGTAAAGGTTCCCTTTTGGACACGGGTGGAACTGCCTATGTCCAACTTAAGGGCAGCCCTTAGTCTCTTCCTACAGAAGCCACTGCTGCACCTCTCCCATTTATGAAAGATAATGGAAGATTATGAAAATCTTACCATGCATATAGTTGACTCTAGATATAATGTGGCACTTAAGTTATACAAAGACCTTATAAGTTATATAAAGACCTTAAGTTATATAGACCTTATGATTTAAGATTTCATCCCTGTCTATTCTTATTTCATTCTTATTTCATTCAGTATATTTTCATGTACTTTTCTTTAGTGAATAAGATGCTGGAAGGAGATTGTGAAAGCTGCTGCTTTAATCTTTGAAACCTCATCTAAAAATATTGTTAATTTTAAAGATGGAAAAGATCCTGAAAAACAATGGTTATTTGTGATTAGCTTTAAGCAATTTTTTTTTTACATTATATTAATTGATTAAATTAGTGTAAATTTTGATCCCTTTTTTTTTTAAACTCGTGTTGAACACCATCCAACAGTGATAAAGTTCTGCTGCCATGCAATACTTATAAAACAAATGGAACAAAGATAGTACTCTTTGTCTGCTCTCTTAGAAAATATACTGTCCTCTTGCTTCCTGCATGATGAATTATCTCCTGATCAAACACCTTCTGTGAGATCAAAAGTCTACCCTCATGATAGCATGACTGCCGCGAGGCTTTACTCATCTCCATGGCTGCCTGTGCTCAGGAGTTGATTGAAAAGAGTTTGGAGTTTTCTTGTAGAGGAATGCATATGAGTTTCCTGTATGGCTTTCATGCTGTCATAAATAGTAAAAATATTTTGTGTATGTGTAAAAAAAAGTCTCTAGCCAGTGCAGAAAGTACAATTGTGAAAACAATTAATAGCTTCTGGTATGCTTGCTTTGATAACAGTACAGTGTAATCTATTTCCAGTAGGGGACTAGAACAGAGGGCAAAAAATTTTGCCTTCCATGTCAAACTGTCACTGTGAGTATCTTCACTCAGTTGAATCAGATTTAAAAATGAGAAGGTATTTGATACTGTCTTCAAAACCAGCCTTCAAAATAAGCTAAAAGAAGAATTGTGCTCACTTTTGAAGGGATTGTTCTTATCTGTACTCCTGAGCTCCAAGGTGTGTCAATTTGTAAGTTCACTATAAAACTGAAGGAAGTCTGAACTGAAGAAACCAGAACACTAATCATTGCAGAGACTTTTAGATCCAGGAGGGTTAATGCCTTTTTTCCTCCTTGGTTTCAGAATTGTGAAGAGCTATCTATGGGCTTAACTTTTTCATAGTTACATGTCCCACTGAGGCAAACAGTACTGTACTGCTTATCTCATATGAAGTAAAACACTTGCATAAATCTTTGTAGAGCTGGAGCCAATATCTAAGTAATTTACAGTAACCTGTAAGACAATAAAGATTAAGATAGTTATTATGTGAATTGAGTGAAACTGAACAGTAAGAAGAGTTATTATGAGAGTTGAGTGCATGAAAACATTTCTCCCCCTGCCCCACTCCCTACTCATCCCTAAAAAGCAGAAATACTGCTTTTTTTTTTTCTTTTTAAAAGGAAGTACTGATAGCAATCTAGTGTTGTACTTTGATATTTACTGATGAATAACAATATATAATATTAGAAGACTTAACTGCAGAAAGAAAAGAAAACAGGAAACACTATACAATATCAGAGCTGGTGGAATTTTATAAATCTGTTTATTCATTTACCCACTCTTTGGAAAACGAGACAGTAATTCACGATCTCAAGAATGAAGAATTTTGGTTGAAAAAAATGAGTCTGGACTTCGTTTAAAATAGGTGGATTGTTATACTCCCCAGTTCAATGATTGTGTTCTCCTCAGATTATCTGTGCATTTAGAAGAAGCTAAGGAGAACTACAGTATCTCACTATTCAGTCAGTTATTTTTTTTCTGAAAGAGAAACACCAAATGAGAAAACGTGATGTGACTCCTCTTTTACAATGGCCAGATTTTCCGTTTAGTCCAAACATCAATTGCCACAGAGTATCTTCCAAAGGGAAACTTTCACTTTTATCATATATGTAAATTATACAATTGAAAATCTGAGGATTAAATTAAAAAGAAAAGCTAGCAGGTTTGTTTTTCTCTGTTTTATCACATTTCACTGTGGGAATACTGTGCTGTCATTTTTTTCTCTTTCAATTAAAAAAAATGCAACTGCATAGCATTTCTAAGTTTTGAAGGAAAACTTTATAAATAGGTACCAATTCTGGAAGTTTGAAATAATTGAAAGGTTTGTAATATATTTTATCAACTAACTCCACTGACTACATACTTTTCCCACAGCAATGAATTATAGTGATGGTATTTAAGCATCACTTAGTCTTTACCTTCATATACTGGAGATACCAGAAACAGCTAAAATCTGCATAGATTAAGCTGGAAAGATGAAAATTACTAAGTTCTACATTGGTGATATGTAGTTCTGTGAATTTTTCCAAAATCAAGCTTCTTTTAAGAGCATATTCATTAAAGGCAATTACCTCACAATGAAGCGGGAGAGGAAAGAATATGACAACTGGATTTTTCGCATCAAATACATTTTATCTTTCCTTGCCTTGAGGAGAGGAGGAAATGGGTTTCATTCAAAGAGTGCAATGTTGATAAATATTTAGTTCAATTAACAATATTTAGTCTTTGTCATTTTCTCCTTTTTTTTTTTTTTTCTCAAGAAGTTTGTTTTCTGTATGAATAGCGCAATGGAAATCGCGTATGAGAAATTTTCTGTTTTATTTATCGGTACTCGTGAAGCTCTTCTTATGTTTTATATTGTACTATTTGAGTTTTCAAGGCTTTGAACTTAACTCTTGCTTTTGTATTTATTCATTCCAGTAAAGCTCAAACACATTAAAGAACGCTGAAAGAATATAAGAAACAGCGATGTTATGGTTCTACTGAAATTTACCTTTAAATTCAAGTGTATCATCAAAGGAATTATTAAGATTGGTTTTCCAATTTTACATAGTCCCCTTTATATTCCCAAGCACTATCAAAGGACTTTAGATTGAGTCAGACTATAACTCAACTTATAACTGTAAGCTTCAGATGTAATGAAAGATATGCTTAACAAATACATCTGACAATCTTCCAAACTGTGTGTAAGTAGCTCAGTATGACTGTGATCTCCAATTACTGTGCTGGAGGAATGCTTCATAAGAGAGAAGATGATCTTGTATTCTGTACCAAAGCTTTCTTGCAAGACCCTGGGAAAATGTCCTGTTCCTTTCTATTATGTTTTCAAAATATACAAAAATAATACTATTATTTTCCTTCCATTTTCTCTCTTTAGATTTTAAACTCTGAGATTAAAAATCAAGAATGACTGTTAGCAACATAAAGTCAATTTCTACCTTCATTTCTCTGATGCTCATTTTGGTTACTGTATACTGGAGAACATAATGCAGCGTTTTATACAAAAGACAATAATGATAAGTCATTTGGACTGCAATCTGCCTGTGATTCTGACTGACAGTATTCAGTGTGGGTCATGGTTCTCATACTTTGCAGTTCTCAGTGACAAAGGGAGCATATCTATCTGTTGTGTACAAAATGGTGTTTAAAGAACTAAGAGCAGTTTTTTTGTTTTTTTTTTTTATATACGCAGCTAACAGATGTACAACATATATACTACATATATTCATTTTAGTTCTCTCTCACACACACAGTCTAAAGAAATATTGCCAGCTATGTGGATTTTCTTTCCTTTAATTCAGCTTCAGAATTTCAGAAGTTTGACTAATTACCTGGAAACAAGGCAGTGTAACACCAAAAGACTACTTCATTAAAATTACCGGCCAGACCACAGTCTAGATCACTTAATGGATTCTGACTTGGGAATCACAAATAGTCTCAGATAGTATTCAGTTACACTGACAGCATGTAGATCTTCCCTACTTAACCTTAACAGTTCTGTGAGAAAATTAGATGGCTTGTGAGGACAAGAGGGGTCAATGTCACTGAGAATATCAGCATGACAAGGCCAGACCTGAAGCTGTAATATCACTAGAGCTAAAGTAAGTGATTAGGTGAGACAAAAGACATGAACAAAGCACAAATCCTGAATCAAATAGAAATAGACGGCATGGGGGAGGGAGGGGGGGGAGGGGGGATATTTATTTATTTATTTATTTATTTATTTATTTATTTATTTATTTATTGTGAAGTTGTGGGTAATTTGAGTCTGCAGGCTCTTCTGTTTAAAGAGAAAATTCCTTTTGCTGTTTTGTGTTCTAAAGTAAATTATTCACAAGGGTGTCTTGAGAAGACATCCTCTTCATTTGAGGGGATATACTGGATAGGTTAATGGGGCACAAATATATGGTTGACAGCAGGAAAGAAAATATCATAACTGAATTGAGTTCTCTGACTACCTTTAGAATCTGATTAATGTACATTAGAGTACAGCCTCACCTGTGCATATTGCAACCAAAGCATTAATAACTTCAGTAAATATACTCTCAGATGCATTAGCTTTGTGTAATTTCTGTAACTCTGAGCTTTGAAGATTATAGTTATTGCTATTTGTATCTTGTGATTTGAGTAAACCTTGGATCAGCACCATTAGGACTGAACTCTTCTCCCTTCCTCATCATTCTCTACGTTATACAAACATACATATTGCCCATTTAGCACTTTAAAATAACCATTTAGAGTGTGTAACAGCTGAGATTAAAAAGTAAAGATTTATTAATCTTTAAAATACTATAATGTATGGGAACAAATTCACAGGGATTAAGGGAAGATTATGGGCTTTCATCATAGGGATTAGCCAAGATAGAACATGCTCTCACATTATGCGAGACAATTTGGATCTTCACAGCTCCCTTGTTTATTCCTAATTACACCCTTGTCCTTTTTGTTACGTAAATTTTACAGCTAAAAATATCCCCATATTCAGTTTTTCCCAGTATAAGGTAACTGTATAAATAAGGTCTGATTACTTACAAACTATTGCCCCAACAAACCTTCAATCTTTAATGGCCACATTTCTGGTACTGGTCATGTCAGGCAGAAAAAAGAGTGGAAAAGATAAGGCTAGTTGCTCCTTCTGAACTCCTGGGCTTAAGTGCAGGAAGTTTCCTGAAAGAATGTGTAAACACATCGTTCTTCCAGACTGATGAACCTCAGCATTGTCTGTCAGGTCTGGCTCACAAAATCGTGTTCAGTAATTAGCCACAATGACAAATCAAAAAACTTTATTGCTAGAAGATTCTCTTCTCTTTCTCTCTCCAAAAAATTAGGTAGTTGTGTAGCTTTTTTAACTCTTCAAATATTAGCTTAAGTTTATAGGAGTTATTGGCAACTCCTGACTTTCATCCTTTTGTTTGTATTTTCATGCTACACTGTCAGTGTTATCAGATGTTCTGAGTCCTTTTTCATGTATATTTTCATATATAAAATAGAAAATAGAAATTGGTCTGAGTATATTCCCAATAAAGTAACATCCATCATTCATTAGCTATTTCAAAGAAAACAAGGTCATAAGATTTCAGATATATGTATATAAACATGGTAAAATACTTTACCACTGTGAGTGGTACTGGTCTTCAGTTGGATTATATATGCTTAATACTTTTCACAACTAGGTGCCGAGGGAAAAACTTCAGGAGTTTACTTAAGTTCAGCACTGTGAAATAAGACAAATATAGTGCTTTAGAAAGTAGAAAACCTAGCAAATTTGAACTCAGACTGCCTTTTGCCATATGGTTCCAATTGAGCCATAAATGCCTGCCCAAGGCAGAGAATTAAAGAAATAGAAGAGTCTGCATTTCAAATTCTTTCTACTTTTTCAAAAAGATACCCACTGATTCAGATGCTGATTATACGTGGTAGTTTTGTACCCTAAAGAAAAAAAAAAAAGAACTCTGACAGATTAGATAAAGCTACATTTATTTTTCATTTCCAATAGCTAGGAATCTAGGTTGTCCTAGACCACCTGTCTACCACTTTCATCTGTTTGTACACAGCAGCAGCTAGAGACTGGAAAATGAGGCAAACAAACAAATATACAGTCATGGGAATGTCAGCCTTGTCATAATTAATGATGTGTGTCTCTAAATGCCAGCTAGCTAAATGTATCGCAAACACTTCTAATCTATCTAAATATTGCATCATAAATTTTAGCCCTAGGTACGATATTGTCCTGTAGTTAGGACAGATACTATGCCATTGTCTATTGCAGCAAGCCCATCAGTACAAGGCAGGCATTCTAGAGTCTGTTTTAATTTTAGTGCATTCTAGAAACGTTCCTACAGGCAGATATTCATCTTAAGGATTTCTTCTCCAAAAAAAATTTAATGGTTTTATAAACTTATAGCTCCAAATTAAAATAATGAACACATTGGTTAGAGTCATTTCATCCACATACTCTTTCTGTGAACAAATAACAGGTTTTCACATACAACATATCTCTATATTTGAAAAAAAATGATTGTAGCATGCTGTAAGTCATCCTTTACAATGATAGCTGCCTCCTGGTGTTCTGCACATAATTGTCTTTAGTTGTATGCACAGTTTCGTTGAAACCTCTTCTTTCTGCACCATCCAGTGTTTATTTGTAATTGTTCAGGCAGGATAAAATATTTTCTTCAGGTGATTTCCTGCCCAAAAGAAAGAAGTTACTGTAAGCAGTACCTATATTTCTGGTCCTCCTATCTTTTTATATCAGTTTTCCAGGTTGTCTTACTAAAAGTAGAAAAGCAGAGAAGGAAAATAGAAGATGAAAATTAAAAGACTTCAGAGAATCTTCTGCATCTAATAACTAATTAAATCCTGCTTGGAGTGGAACAGAAACGATAACCTGTTTCTACATCAGTCATTATCACAGGGCACATATACAATTAGAGATAGAAATCTTGATATCATGTCATTCAGGTAAGATCAGGTTAAAATCTTATTGCTGATAGGTGGAATCTTTCCTCTGTTAATGGCATAGTCCCATGAATAGACACAACCAGAAAACTGTAAATTTTGTATTTTACTTGAGGTAATTATCTGGAACAGTCTAACCATCAGTGGGAGAACGATAAACGGTCTGGAATATATTGTGTCTCTGTGTGAATGAGTGTTTGCAATAACTTCACATCTTCATGTTTGCTTGTTTCTACGTTTGTAGGATTAAGTGAAGAAGCGGAAGGAAGGAGAGAGCAATGTTCAAAACACAGGATTTTACTGTGTTATACTGACTTTAATTTCCTAGCTTTCTAACATTCCAGTTTGTAGAGATATAATTTCTCTGTTCTGACTCACATTAAGAACTAATATATGTCTGAGGGGAGTAGACAAAACATTGTAAATGAGACAGTGAACAAGTCTTCAACCAAAATTAAGTGATACTAAGTATTCTATTGTGACAACAAAATCCATTTCAGAGAGAGAAAGAGGAACTTATGCGGAAGCTTTTTGCTAAAAATAATATATGCCTTTTTTTGGCTGTTCCTCCCCAAAGAAAAGGAGTTCCCCTTTATTAAAATGGTCTTTTTTTTTGGAGATTTTTTTCTCCTTTTGTTATGCAACAGTCAAAGAACCTCTATTCAAAATGTCTAAGAAACAGAATAACAGAATTTTGTAAAAATGGAAGACCATTAACAGAAAAGAGCAATCACCTATTTTATCATTTCTCATCAAAAAAGCAAACCATTCAATCTGCTTATATTCCTTAGGCAAGAAATGTAACAATGTTAGAAGTTATGTAAAGAATATCAAACAGTACAAAACTTAGAAAATTGAAATAATATACTGAATAGGCCAAATTCATCTCAGACAGAACTCAATTGACTTGAACAGGCTAAGAATGTCAATTGCAATTGTGAACGACACAATAATTCATATGGAATTGTTTGTGCATCAATTTTTTCTAAAAGCTTGAGAACTTAAAAATGCAGAGGTTCATATTGTCATTATTCTCAGCACCACTGCTTGCTGTTACATGTGAAGAGAAAGTAACTTGAGTTACATTTCACTGCTTTTCTGAATTAATTTGATCATTAAAGTGTATCTTCACCAGAGACAGCAACAAAACCTAAGAGTGGAGAGTCCAGATGTGTTTTCCTAAAAGCAAGGAAATATTTTTATAGTGAGTAGACAAGAGCTAATCTGAAATATATACATTAAATCACTGACAGTGGTATTTGTGTCTTGCTTTTCTTTGCTTTTGCTTTCATTTTTCAAGGAAAGGATGAGTTAACTTATTAACTGTGAGCTGGAATTTAACTTTAGCTTCAAGCCCAGATATATGAAGCTATTTGGGTTTAATTATTCTCATGGGAATTAGGATCTTAAACAGCTTTAAAAACCAAAGAATCGGTGTGAAGCTGAGAGATTTCAACTCCCTTTGATGTAGAAATCTAGCAGTCCTTAGACAACAGTCTGCACTTCGCAGGTTTGAACTCTAAGAAAGCATCTCCATTTAAAAAGTTCCTCACTTTAAATAAACATAGAAATAGAAAAAACTGTAAAAATAAAACAAAATACAAAGGATTCTTCAATCTGCCTGCATTCTAGGACAGGGAAACACAATACATCTGGAGCAAGACATTTTACTTTTTTCTAGCTACTTTTTCCTGAATTGACCTCATTTTCATAATGTCTCAATTGCTCTTAAAGAGCAGAGGAGAAACTAAGTGAAATCATAAATTAGGAGAAATTCTGCAAAGAGACCAATGTCACACTGCTAAATATTTCAGTAGCAAAATTTTTTGCATTCTTGCTACAAAATGACATCTTCTGCCTTGGATTTTGTGGTCAGATTCCTTCAGACAACAGACAAAAATAACGAATATATAGTAAAGAAAATAATTCACAGAATCAAATAGCTTAAAAAAAGATGTACTTAAACTCAGTGGAAAATACCAAGGAAAGGCATCTACTCTAGACTAAGCAACGGTTAAGACATTTATTTAATTTTTTCTATATTTTTTATATTTTACTAATTTCTATTCTCTTTCACAAAGCCCATGATTTACAACACATGCAGCTTGACTGTGTATCTTCACCAGAATTAGGAAAAGGTGAGCAACACTGCAATTTGCTTGCTGGAGTGCTTATTGAGAAACCTGATCCTCTCTCACGACAAATATCATGATTGTCTCACCCATGGCTTTTTCTGATAATTGAAATTGGTATTTCTAGTTTAAGAAATGGTTGTCCAACTGCCTTCTTAAAGCCAAAAACATGAGTTTGCAAACTCCTGCCAGAGGCATCATAGGGAATGGAAATTGTAGTACGTTAAGGTGTTCGGGCTTCAGGCTGAACAGCACATGAATATCAGTGCTTCAGTAAATGTGTTTTTGTTTATTGAATGTAATATACATAAATATAATCAAGGGTACGTTGGGTTATTTGGATGTCTAACACCTTTGTATCACTTAGGACATCACATAGAAACAGCTTAAGAACTTTCAAGGATCTCAATGATGCCTAAATATTGTTTTACGAATCTGCACTGTGTTCATGTTCAAGAGACTCTCCAAAAGTAACGTCTCCTTTTTTATTATGTTGATCCAAGAAGTAAGAAGCAGATGTTGGTGGTATGGCAGTAGAGGTTGAATCTTCCCAGCAATTTCTGTTACATTTCATTGCCGTGTGACAGATTGCAGCAGCGGAGCAGTCTGACATAATTATATCTGAAGTGGAAGTGTGTATGAAGAAAAGACATGGAGACAAAACAGTGGATGTAAGCACAGTGACATAATGGGTGATATGTTTCAACAGTGGTGACAGCAGTGTGAAAGACAAGCCACTTTTTGAATGGCAATTCACTGATGTGAAATCACAAAATGAAGAGCATCTCAATCATCTCTCCTCTGTGTGAACTGATGTACAATGATCACGGAACTATGTACAGAGGTGAATACCATCTTAACGTAAGGGAATGATGGTGGCAAAGCTAAAATATTGTTGAGTTTGTACGAGGTGGGTCCCATGAATTTTCACACAGGAACAGAAAGAACACCATATGCAAGTTAGTCAGGATGTATGGAACCAGGCTGAAATTTTCCTGGATTGCATCACTGCCAGAAATGAGATGTGGTGTCACCACTGTGAGCTGTAATAAAAATAGTAGTCCATGGAGTGGCGGCATGTGAATTTCACACTGAAGAAAAAGTTCAAGACGCAGCCTTCAGTAGGTAAAGTGATGTGTGCTTCCAGGATAGCAAGAATCCTTCTGGATTTCCTGGAACTGGGACAAACCATTATCTCTGACCATTGCATCATTGCATTGATGTTGACTAAGCTGAAGGCTTGACCTTCCAGAGTCAGGCCAGAAGAAAAGACAAACTTCATCTAGCAAGATGATAGTACCAGTCCCCATACCAGTTTGAAAGCTCTGGAGCACACTGCCGGTGTTGCCTGGATTATCTTACCACACTCACTTTTTATTTTGGATTTGGCACCCTATGGCTTCCATTTGTTCGAGATGATGGACAACATTCACCTAGTAATGACACTGTCATAGCAGCTTGGAAACAGTGAGTTACCTCCACTGGTGAAGATTCTCCTAAGTGTGTCATTCAGGCTCTTGTTCATTGCTGACAAAAATAGCTGATGGTGGTGACACTGTTGAAAAATAGTTTTGTTGCTGAGAATTTGCTCTATCAGGTAGAGATATTTTGTAGCTGTTATAATTTCAGTGCAAATAAATAGGAGGCATTATTTGCAGAGCAAATAATTTATTTAAATTACTTTCGGAATTTGACACAATTCCCTTCTAGTAGTAGTTAAAACTGTTAAGTTATTGATATCTGTATCTAATCTGTATTTATATTTTACTTTCTCCTCTTTTATATATCTTTTATTCAAGTTTAGCATATGATTGCTAGTTAGACTAAGAACTAAGTCTTTTTTTAAAAAAGAAAATATTCAGCATCTTCTGGCCAGAAATAATGAACAAATTCTCACAAAAACACTGCAGAAACCTTAGTCAACACTTGAGAAGCACAGTATGACACAGTATGAGATCCACAGTATGACCAGAGTGGATTATATAGCATCTTTACATGATTTAACTGATTCATGTGTAGACTTAAGAAGTGATGCTGCTTCATTCTATAAACATCATGTTTGAGAATTAGGAGACTATTATTATCAGATCATTCTCAGGTGTAGAAATCAAAATTATTCTGATCAACTCAGCAGGTGCTCCGGCCCCACACAGAGCTTTGATGTTCAAAACTGAACACATATTACAAGAAAGAACAAGAATAGTACTATTCGTTTAATAATTAACTGTAATAAACACGAATATGCATTTGGAAACCATTGACTTGATGATCTTTAAAATGAAAAAGAGATAGTCTAAAGAGAAAATGAAACTTGAGGTTGTATAGTAGCAGTGTGTTGCAGATAAATAGATTCTACTGCTAGTAATTTGAGTGAGGAAGGGATGAATACTGCAGCACCTCTTCTCATGAAACTGTCTATAGCTAATTTCCTCACTGAACCCTAATTTCGAGAATATTTTCTATCTCAAGATATTTCTAGACTACTCAGTTGTGGTCACATATGGCTTTCATTAAAAATAAAAAACCGTTTGTTGTACTCTAATAATTGTGCGAGAATAATGAATTAGTTTGAACTTTCATTCCAAAGCCCTTTTTATATTTTTGAAGGTAGTACACTGGAATATAAACATTTCAGTGATTTTGCTCATCGCCCCAGTAAAACGAAAGGGTAGCTTTTTAGCCCAAAATTTCAGTACACATTTAATTAATAAGCAGTTTAGGCTTAGAATTGAAAAATGACAATCCACTAAAACAGAAGTGATACTATAAAGAGCTTATTGGACAGGATCAAATATTGACAGTCCAACAAGAAGTCATTTTGTTCTGCACTCAAGCCAAAAAGAGTCATGCCTGGGATAAAATACTATTAAATAAAATAACAGTAAATTGAAGCCCTTATGTCTCAAGCCTCATGTGGTCCACAGATTTTATTTAAGGCTAGATATAATTTAGTCTCTACAATAGAATGTTCCTACCATGCATGTGGGCTTAGACTACTTGGTGTGCAGCAACTGAGAATTGTGAATCCAACCATCAAACAGGGAATGGAGACTTCTGTGCACTCCCTTCAAAACTGAACTAACGCTCAGGACAAAAAGGCTAAAGTAAATATAGGGATACATAGCCATCACAGAGTTATATATAGAGTATATAGAGAGTTATATACATATCCATCACTGTTAGAGTTGTATTAAAGGAATCTTAAAGTTGCAAAGTAAAGAAATAAAAAAGTGAACAGGAAATGTGAGTTTAATGTGTTGAGTCTTCCCATTTTAAAAATGTTTTGTTCCTAATTTCCATATTACTAAATGAGCTAGGATCATTCCTTAAGGATCTATGAAACATTAATAGATAACATTAATATAATATTATCTGTTGCTTTTGTAGGAAATATATTCAGAGACATGAAAACAGAGACAATTTGAATCGTGTTGAAGAGAGATGAAATGGATTTTTTTCTGGGACTCAGTGACAGTCAGACAGTCATCAGACACTCATCTCCATTTGAGTTTGCAGCCTAGGTTCCTTTATAGTATACACTGAAAAACAAGCATTTTTTATGGTAAATTTTCTTTTGTTATAGTCTAGATGTCAAAAATAAAAAAAAATATCAGATGACTCACAACATAGCAGTCCTTCAGCTTCTTTCTCATCTAACTATACAGGAATTTCAGATCACTTTTTGTTTATAGGTATGCTCAAGACAGACACCTAACATTTACACTTTACGTGCTCTATGCCATTGTCAATCTGTGTAGAAAATTGATATGATACGTGTTTTCCATTTAAAGAGGTTCCTGTATTCAAACATCTTTATTCTGTCAGAACATTTTCTGGCATAGTTTTTTCTGCATTACCTGTATGTAAATCAGTCCAGGAAGGCAAAATCGAGCATTTAACAGTGGTGACATATTTAGTTATTAAAAATTAATTTATCTGATGTTAAGGAGGAAGGAGGAGTGAGATTCTTGATTAAGGTCTTCTGGCCAGCTCAAAGATATCAATTATTCTGCAAATAATATTTCTCCTCCTCTTCCAGAATTGGAGAAGCATGAATATAAAATCATAGTAGAAAAAAGCCATTTGTTTCACTGTTCTAACAAGTTTCTTCATTTACATCTTTTGTTTTCTTCTTGACAGTACTGTGCTTCAGTCCTTAGCACAACTAAAATTTGTGGGAAAGGCATTCAATGCCTACTTCAGTTTAGAAGTAGAGGCACTTTTAAAGCTTGCTATACTTATATAAAAAATAAAAGAAGTACTAATGAGCATTATAAAAAAAGGGATAGCTGTCTAGGCATTTTTTCCCCCATCCAGACTCCTCTAGTAGCCTGAAAATCAGCTGGACCTGGAACTTCTAGATGCCTTTAGCTTTGTTCAAGATGTCCAAATCTAACAAACTCATGAGTTATAAGAAGAAAAAAACACAAAAAGGAAAATGATAATAAGCACCAAATATAATGATTTTTTAACTGCTTGTAAGGCAAATTTGTCAGTACAACAAAAAATGCCAGAAACTGACACTCAAATCCACTAATACTGTACCAGGATATGCAGTTTGAAGCTACAAATCATAAATTCAGTCTCTCCAGCACCATCTTCCATGACATGGAAGTCCATGATGCACTTGCATTAAGTAAAGCTTCAAATCTCCTTGAAGCAGCCATGTGAGACAACTGAGCCTGGTCTGTTACATGACTTACAAGGCACATCTTTACTCCTATATTCCACACTAGAAAATGAGCACTAACACATAGCTGTTTATCCTCATAAAATATTAGACATGCCTGGCTTGGTTTTATACTGTGGCAAACAATTCTCTGGTATTGCTTACAAATTAGACTCAGGAAAATTCTGAAGAGGTTTTTTGAACATGGACATTTCACCTTGGAAGTTAACATGGATGCAGATCATTCCCAGGCACAAGTAAGAACAGACCTTGCAATATTTAATTTCCTAGTGGAGGTGCAGCCAATAAGTCCAAGCATTGAGAATCCAATCAGATATGTGCTCCTGTGAGGGAAAAATACACAAGGAGATCTCTTCAACATCTTCAGCATTTGAAGTAGTCAAAGTAACATTAGTGGATTAGGAAGCAAAG
Organism: Lagopus leucura; assembly: GCF_019238085.1. Lineage (NCBI taxonomy): Eukaryota > Metazoa > Chordata > Aves > Galliformes > Phasianidae > Lagopus > Lagopus leucura. The sequence goes on along the minus strand of NW_024962252.1, from coordinate 12,165,999 downwards.
GTACTTATTTAGGAAGAGGAAGGACAGTATTACAGTCCTCATTACAGTCTTCATTTATATATTCTGTTGAATTATATTTTAAAATTTAATAACTACTTCAGTGGAGACTTCTGCTTATAGGAAGACAGCTATTGTAACCAAAGTCTGAAGGATACAAAGGAATAGTAATCTGCATTTTTGTTTTCTTAACTTCTGTGGACAAATTATGAAGCTATAAGGCTACTCTGTGTAACTTTAGGATCCAGAGAACATGACCTATGTTTAGCTTCAGTGCCTTCTTCAGAGTAGCTCTGCCTTAGGGTACAATCCAAAGAGCACTTTGTGCACAGTCAGTCCTAATGGACTCCTGATTATACCTACAGTCTATGCCCTTGAACTCCAAAAAGTGTCCTAAATGTTTCAGAAAGTCTCTAGTTCACTTAGACCTTTGATTAATGCTTGAACTCTGACCCACTGGGAATATTTTGTTACTCTACATTATTGCATGAATGTTAATATTATCTATAATTTTGGACCTGAACAAGAATGTTTTCAGGTTATGCCACACTCACACAAGCCATTTTACAGACAGTGTTAAAATGTTGCAAATAACATTCTACTGAATATCTTTCACCTCTTCTGCCCTTTTGTACGTCTTAGCTTTCCTGGTGCTAAGTGCTTGCAAATAAAACAAACAAATAAACAAACAAACAAATAAATTGCACTCTAGCTTCTGATACCCAAATCTTGGAACTGTTCATGCAAAGAGAGAAAGCACTAACAAACAACAGTGAAACTAGAGGAATATATGTATTTCCTGGGTGAAAATGACTAAATAACTTATTTCCAAACATATATTTCTGTTCCTGCAGAATTTACAGTAATTCCGAGAAAGGGCTGTGGAGATAATCTTTTGCACCCTGAAATTATCCTTGTGCCTGTGTGGACACACATGCATGTTCATATACAAATAACAGTTAATCATCATAGATCTCTAGTTCAGCGCCTTGCAGTGATCACCACTGTGTGCATAAGTATTGGTACATAACTCCAAGGCCACTCTGGGTGTGCTGCTCAGGTGTACTTAGACCCATAAAAGCATGGCCGATGTGATCTCAGTAGCAATACTTTAACAGTTTTTCTGTCCTCCCCTTGTGTTAGTGAGCTTGTAATTCTGACCTACCCGTGCTGCCAAGGAGTGCTAACACTGAGAGGGTGCTGGAGGCATCGAGCAGGGCCATTCCATAAGGCTGCATTGTGCCTGCTAAACACCACACAGGTGAGAAAATACAAAGAAAAAAGGCTCAAAATTTGAGGTAGGGACAATTACTGTCATAGTCCAAACAGACTCAGTGTAGGGAGATAAATGTAATTTGTTGTCTATTACTAACAGACTAGAGCAGTGAGAAACAAGATGAAAACCACTTTTTTTCCTCTATCATGTTTTATCTCTGATGTCCTTCATGGCTTCCCCCTGCCCCTTCCTCTGGGTGGGGTCCTTCCCACGGCCTGCTGTTCTTCCTCAGCTGATCCCAAGTGGGCTTCCCACAGGCTGCAGCTCTCCCAGCACTGCTCCATACAGCTCTATATCACAGGTCCCCATTATTCAGGACCACATTGCTCCATCACAGGGCCCCACAGAATCTCCTCTCCTACTGCAACACAGATTTTGACAAGTGCTTTGTCCTGTGTAAGTAATCTCTCTTTGCTATGAGTTTAACATTACAAATATTTAATTTTATGAAGTTTCTTTGGTAAAGGTCGCTGCCGTCAACATAAACATAGAAGTGCAAAGTAGTTATTTGCTCTAAGACTGAATTTTTAAATTGATTATATATTAAGAGCACTTAGTATTCATAATAAATAAACAAGTGAGATGAAATTCACTAATATCTCCTAGAAGAGTTCTGAAATAAATCATGAGTACTTTCAGGAAGACCTCTGTGGGATTTACTGGACTGGGAATATTGTCACTGTTTAATTTCATCATATATATGCAGCTTAAGTTCCTATAATATTCCAAATTGCTGAGAACTACAAACTCATTTTATAATTGATATAATTTTAATGTTCTTTATAAGAATTTTTATAGAACAGTTGTTGTAGGAGATTATACTTAGAAGTCATTTTTGCTGGATCAGATTTTATATAAATAGAGGCATGAAACTTCTACCCTATGATTAATAAATATTTCATTTTCACCATTAGATGGCTGGCTCTAGAATAGCTCTCATTTCACAATTTCTGCTCTCATCAGCTTAATAAAGAGTTCCTCAAAAATGGGACTCTACCAGTTCCTGTGTACCCACAACCATACTAGTAAAAATTCTGAGTGAGAATTGTAACACTAAGCATGGATTAAAATACAGAAGTTGAAAATAATAGAAAAATCTCAGGAAATATAGCAAACTGCTTTTGGTAAACCTAACTTATATACCAAGCAAAATTTTATCTGGCTAGAGAAGGAAACAATAACGAGTGTTTGAGTGAAAGGTAAATTCTATAACCCATTACTATAGAAAATAAATGCCTATTTTTTACAATTGCTTGTAGAGAAGCATGATAACATGAGATCATAAGATGCTAGACATCACACTCCTGATATCACACGCAACACGAACTGTTAAATTTGATGTTTTCCCTTTAAAGAAGCCAATAGCTTGTCTTTGATCACATCATAACTTGTTTTCTGATGAACATATGCTTAACACAGATTCAGTTGTTGAGATGCACCAAAGAGCAAAAAATTACCAAAAATATTTAGTTGCTTACTCATCAGATATCTTGATCCTAGATTAACAATACGATATGTAGGAGTTTCTCACTTAGTAGCACAGATACAACCTATTGGCTAGTATTAAACTGCGGTGCCAAGATCTTGGTGTTAAAAATAAAGAGGTATCAACTCTTTAAAAAGAACTTAGTGGGAAAGTCATTCTGCGTCAAAAATGCCACCACCTATTTCCAAAACACCAATAGCTTGGAAGACAATCATCTAGAATATTTGTGCTACAAAACTCTGATATATAAAGTATAAGGTAGCAGACACAATCTAATATCTAATACAAATCACCAAACCACAACAGATAACTGAATGTTGGTTTCAGAAATCTTTATCTCTGTTGAGTAGGGGAGAAGGACTGCTTTTAATCTGGGATTCCAACATGAATGACATATACCTCAATTCTGTAGGTACTAAGCAGCCCTGGGAATAATCAGTGGTGATCTGTTAAAATTAACTCTGATAAAAGGAAGGAAAGAAGGGCATATTTTTGGTGCACAAGGTGTACCACTTTCCCATAGCTGGAATTCAATTGTTGGTAAAAACACTGAAAAACTTTTGAAGTGGAAATTGTAAATGACCATTGTCAAATCTTGAAAGATAATTTTATCTGCTGTTGTAAATATCCTACAGTGAAAGTGGCAAGAGTAGTCAAGGAATTCAGTCTATACAACTTAAAAAGGAATAAAAACTAATTTTAAAATAACTTTAAAACATTAACTTTATAAAATACAAGAAAGTTGATTCTCAGAACAAGATTCAAAACTATTTTTCCTTCAGTTACTCTCATGAACATTTCCAATAACTAATAGGCTTAACCTGAAGTCAGAGCAGAACTTAATCTGAGTCAGATTTCAAACTTAAATAGGTTTATAGTTCTCAAAGGATCATCACTTCTGATTAGTGGAAAGACTGAGAAAAACTTCCAACCAAAGACAAACTTGTGAACATAGTTGCTTTTAAGACACTTCCTCAGTATTGTGCCTTTCCACCAATCTTCCAGATTCACTCATAGCAGTGATCTTTTGGTAAAAGACTTCATCCTTATAGAAGGTTTCTGGCATCATCACTTATCACTCTTGTCCAGAAGACATTTATCTTACCGTAATTACAAGAGCCTGACAAAATGACATACAATGTCTCTTATTCAAAGAAATGCTGAGCAAAGGAGAAAACTGTAGCCACCTAAGGTCCATAAACATGGGCCTTTTTTTTATTACGTAAATATTTGTAAGCATTTTCTCTTTTCCTCTAGGGTTGATATGACATGGTACTTGAACAGTATTTCCTGCCATTGCTAGAAGTAATGCTTTGGTTTACAAATGAAAATAAACATGTAGGATGTTTCCTAATAAATCTCTTTATCAATATTAGAGCGATGTGATTTACTTGCAAAAAACAACAAAAACAAACAAACAAACAAACAAAAAACAAAAAAACCCACACAAACAGGAATCTACTGCTGAAGGAGAAATTTAAAGGTTTGCCATCAATCTATTCTGAGTAGTTCCATCATTCTATCTTATCTCCAGAAAATCCAAGTAGTTGCAGCATTTTATGAATGAAACTGCATTTCTGGTGTATCAGCTGTGAAGGAGAGCATCCATTAGAAAAATTCAATGGAGTTTACAATAGACTCTAAATTATTAGAGTGTGAATAAGATGGATTTTTTTAAAACAAAACTATTGAAAAAAATTTAAACTAAGATACATTACAGAGAAGGATTGTTGCACTCTTACAGTTAAAACAATGATCAAGCTAGGTAATTATGTGGGCATCTTCTAGCTTCACAAACCATCAATTTCAAATATCTTCCAAAAATCCTAAAATTTTGAGCTGAACACATCAGCCTGTAAAACATCCTTCATTTCCCATGGTACTTTGTTTCAGTGATTCATTATCATTAACGTGAATACCTTATTTTCTTTATCTGAATTTGTGTTTCTTCTTATAGCCTTTATCAATAAATTATTGTCCTTGTAGTATTTGATATTTCTGTTTTGTGAAAAACCCGTCATTCTTTAATCAAGTTACTTTTTCATCCTGCTAATCTGAATGAATTGAACCCTTTTGATGTCCCTTTTGAGCTCTCACTGTTTTGCCTGTTTGTTTTAAGATGTTTTCTCTTTCTTTCTTTTTTTTTTTTTTGTGAACCTTTTAAAAGTACAAACTTCAGGAACGGTTATGGTGATTCTGTCTATGCTTATATGGAGGAAAAACAGCTTTGAGGTGTTGCTTATTGTCCAATGCCAAGGAAAAAAAAAAGATTAAAAAATAAAAAGGTAAAATGAACATAAACATCAAACGTACTAGCAAAGCAAAGTGAGTTTTAGAGTTTGCAGACTAACTATATGGGACATACAGGAACTCCTTCTGGAACTGTACCCAGTAAGCAGAAACCATAAGGAATATCTTTCCCCACTCTCCTTATCCCCATAATTACAGGTAGGAAATCAGATATTATTCCCATAGTCGTGACACGCCTCATTTTAGTGATACTCCAGGATAGATTGTAATATTTCAAGGAAGAAAAAGGACAAAATGCAGAGTCAAACACTTTTTTTCTTATCACAAGTAGCTCCTCTAGTATTCAACAACTTCATTTACAAATTTGTCTTTGTGGATAAGTAAAAATAAGAAAGTAAATTAAATCGATCTAGTACTTTTATTTTAAATTTTCTTTGACCTTACCTGGACAGTGTTGTACTACTCATCTTTTTTAAAGTCATGAAAAATAATTTCATCTCTACACTGAAGACATTTGCTTATTTTCTCTTTACATGGCAGTTTGGTTTGCACTTCAATAAAATAAAAAAGTTAAAGTATCCAGAAATGCTGAATTTGCCATTCTGTATCAGCGCATTCGCCTTTCAAATTCCCCATCCTATCCTACATGGTATGTAATGAAAATAGTAAAGTTACCTTATAGAATTTTTCGTACAGTTTTTGCAGAGAGCAAACAACACTGCCTCATATTGTACAAATCTTACTGCAATTTGTTCTTTAGAAAGCAATACATAAAGGCTTAGATTTGTTTGCCTTGAGCTTAAAGCAGTTGGAAAAAATAGCAGTAAATATGTATTAGTACCTTAATGATGTTTCATAACTCCACAAAGGCATAATCACAGGCTGCTGTGATCTACCTAGATCAAACTCTTCTGTAACCATGTTATAGGAATTTCCTGGATTATTTCCCATTTTAAATGTTAATTGAAGCAAAGTGGTTGGTCCAGCCCAAGGCTGCTCTTGTTTGGCCACTGAAGCCCTGCCTGGTGCCTTGTGATGTGGCTGCTGTGTTCCCATTTGCAGGTTCAGCAGCATCAAAGCTGAGCACATATTCTAAACACAGACATTTACAGACAGGGACAACAAGTCACATGGGCTACTCCAGCCAAGGGCTGTCTTCGCAAACACTTAAAGATTCCAGTAAAGCATATCTACGGGCAGCAAAGTTGTTCATGCAGCACACACACTGCACTCTCTAGATGCCCAAGCACATATTTCTTGCTCCTTCTAGTACCTGGCATGACCTCTCTGTCCATCCAGCACCCCTACCTTACTTGCTTCACAGGTCCTTTGCTTGCCAACTAGTCCGGTAAGAAGTTTACTGCAAACAAGCAGCACTCACACACTCATCCCACCTGCACCCTGAATCCAGACACTGGAATGGGCTGCCCAGTGAGGTGGTGGAGTCACTGACCCTGGAGGTGTTCAAAGAATGTTTGAATTTTGTGTTGAGAAACATGGTTTAGTGAGAACTATTGGTGATAGTTGGATGGTTGGACTGCATGATCTTGTAGGTCTTTTCCAACCTTGGTGTTTCTGTGATTCTGATTCAGTCATTCTGGGTGTACTAGCATGGACTCAGCCTGATATCATGCCCTGGATCTGACGCACCCCTACATGCCACCTAGTCCAGCTTAATGTTTGCTAACAAATACACACACACACACAGTGCACACCAGGTTGGGAAGATACAGACACTTGTCTCCCAGCAGCAAGCACCAGGTACATGGGCTGTGATCCAGCTCTCTAGTCCAATCATCAGTGTTGATCCTTGCCTCATTCATGCCAATCTCCCCAGGTAACTGATCTGGTAACATACACCGCTCTTACCCAGTGTTTGTATTCAGGTGTGAGTACAGTACTCAGGCCAGTACCTGATGCTAGGACTCCACTGGCTGCAGGCCTACATCACCAGCCTGGCTCCAGTGGTTGGCAGCAGTTTAACTTGCGCACACACACAGGTCTTGCCAGTAGCTGTTATAGCAGTTGTCCTAGAAGTGCACGTATATATAGAAGAGAGAGTGCAAATAGGCAGATAGAAAAGGTTGAGAAGGAAATATAAGGAGATATATATAAGGGACAGACTGCAGTGATCAGGCTCAGGGTATATCTAGACCATTGCTGTTATACACAACTTTTTAATTCTTTTCTATCTATTCCCATTCTCTGTTTCCTCTGCTTCCCAATCCCTCTGCACACTCATGGGTTTGCAGGGCTCTGCAGTTCCTGTACACTCCCAGTCCAGAGCCCCCTGGTTCATGGTCTTTTCAGTTATAAAGTTCAGGCTGATATTCCTGGAAAGAATGCCTATAGTTGAATAGCTCATTAATTAGTAAGACTAGGATGGTTGTATCTCATTAATGTCTCACAATTTAGAAGTCTTCTATCAGATAACCCTACTGGAATGAAGTCTCACTCACACATGCTCATGCATTAGTGTTTCTGACCTGACCGAATTCATTTTGCTGTCTCCCTTTTCTGTTATCCCTTGTTGCCTTGGCAAAGGTTCTTGACCTTATGCATCCACTTTCTACATATTCTTAAATCAAGTACAACATGGCCTTTAGAAAAATTTTCCAATGGTGAAAAACTGTCACTGAAGGTGATCCGACTAAAACTGATCATATATATATATATATATATATATATATATAATATATATATATATATATATATTTAATGGATAATCCCAATTTCTATGAAAGGTAATTCTTATTCTTCCTTATTGCTTATTTTGTCTAATTTGCTTTTCCAGTGATTGGCTCTCAATATTTTTTTTCCTACTTCCACTTATCAGTGTTGTACATACAGATTTTTTTAACGTATTTATTGAACAATGCTACTAGAATATTTCACTGGAGAGCCTGCTTTTCTATATTTTCAACAGATACATAACTTTTCTCCAAAATATCTCCAGAAAATCAAGGTAAGATTTCAGTTGTCAGGAATCCCTAAACAAGATTCAAGATTCATGAATCAATAATTTCTCTCAGTTTACATTATTTTTTTTATTTAATTTGCTTAATTGTGTCTAATTTTTATTTAAATTATGGTTTATTTCTTTAGTCAAGATCCTTAGCAGATCAGGTGGAAAGTATAATGTTCCCTGTGATAATTCAGGTTCTTTTTCACTCTTAGACTTTATACATAGGAACTTAATGAAACAAATATTACATTCTGAAACATCATTTGAAAGCTTCAAACAACTAATTTTATAGCAACAGCATCTTGTGAAGACAGCCTCACAATTAATTTTGTCGTGTGACAAAGAACAGGTACTACAAGCTTGGCAACTATGGAAAAATTAAGATCTCTCTTGATAGGTTTCTGCAGCATAATCAGCATAATAAACAAACAAAAAAGAGACAGATGCAAATTCTCAATATCAGTAAGACTGTTAATGTTCATTTTTCCATTTAATCAGAGATGTCAGTGGTAGTATAACATTGTTCTTTCTAATGTGTCAACACTGGGACTCGAGGGAACAAGAAAGCTCTCCTCAAAAGGTTGGTAACAATTTTCCTGTTCCAATTTTGTATTACCTGCCTTTGTCTCCTTACACTGAGATTTGACAACAGGGGAAATTTATGACAACCTCTGGCTTCAATTCCTTTTCATTGTCAACACTCAGAAATCTTATGACTTCAGCACCAAGGTTAAGGAAATATTTAGCCACTGGTTACCCTCAGAGTCATTCCTATTGAAAATTTTCCACTCTTGTGAGATGTGATTTCACTGGAACTATGTTTTTCCACTACAGTGTGAAATCTGGACTGTGAAGACCGATAAAAATATATAACACAATGGGAGAGAAATAGAACCAAGTTCTAATCAACAATAGACAAAAGAATTGTCTTCCATTCAAAATGTTGCTACCCTTTTTTACTGCAGACAGGTACTGAAAGAAATTCCAGAATATATATAAACCATTAGGATCTGCTGTACTTTTACTTATTCATATAATACGTTAATTGTTCATGGAACATAAAATATTAAAAAATATATATGTTCTGCTGTCTCTTGCTCTTTCCATTGTGATTTAGGAAGCCTTAGAACTAATAAAAAGTCATCCCCTGGTTTATCTTATTACTGAAATTATCTGTAACTCTAGAATAAAATGAGAACAGAAAATCAGCACTTCAGGTGGTTTTTACTTGAGGTTAATTCCACAATTTCTGGTCAGGTACTAAAAGACCAGGAATAGTCACACTAAGATATTCATGCCTGGAACAGTGTGAATAGGATACAGGTTTTAGGTATGTAACACAGATAAAAATAAATCACAGATAAAAGATATGTAACACATGATAAGATTATTGTTGTGAAATTTCTGATATTTTCATCATCCCATGAGTTTTACATCCTATGTAAGTATAAGCAAAAGCTTATTTTATAACTAATTTAAATAGATATCATAGAACTGAATTTGTTGAGTTCTGCTCCTCATACAACGTAATAGCACTTAATCATTAATTCAGTGGAGTTTTGATTCCTATTCCAAAAATAAAAGTACACTGGTTGACAAAATATCTGAGTTGCAGTTGGTAGGTGCCTGCTTAAGCTTAAAATTAAAATAATACGGGTATTTCAGTATTTTTATTTGAAAATGCGTGTGTGTCATAGGATACTTCATTGAATACTTCATAGATGGAAAGGAGATATTCTTATTTTTTGCTGTTTTTATTAAATCTACTTAAACTTATGTATTTGAACCAATTATTAGCTAAGAGGGAGGGAAAAAAAAGAAGAAAAATTATTTTCTGATCTTAGTATGAATCTGCAGCTCTTTTGAAATGTTTAAATAAACAGAATTCTTAGTAAATATGGCAAGTTCATGATTTTATACTTTGTGTTCTTTTATGAAGAGCATTTCTTTCAGAAGAAAGGCAACAACATAAATATTCCTAAATAGAAAGAATGTGAAAATATGCAGATTTTTCTACTATTTTTCTAAATCATTTTTCAGAACAAAATCGTGGAGATGCTACAGGAAACAAGTTTAAAAAATGACATTGTAGATAAAGTATTTTTCAGCTATGACTATTTTCTTTTTGACAAAGAATTTTGCATATTTCTGTTTTCATAAATTGATCTAATTTAATTTTTTCAAGAGTTTTCAGGTAAGAGGTGACATTTATGGTTACCTCAAACTATTAAGCTTTTTATTATACACCCACAGTGGAGAGATTCAGAGTTTGATTAGCACGGAACAAAATGATGCAACCAAGTACTTATTAGTACAGTTCACTCTGCAAGACTTCACCCTCAGTATGAAGAGCAAGAATTTCCCAGTCTGTCCAGGCCTTGAATGCTCTATGAGCTGTCACTGCAGTTTAGCTTAACTAAATGAATGTCTCAGATAATTTCCTGAGGGAGTTAAAAATTTGATGATATAAACAATATAATGAATACCAGAATCCTCATGGGTGTTATCATCTTTATATTTTCTTTCCTAAATTTGAGGTGACTCCCATCTTACAGGAATTTCAAACAAAATAGTACTTAGGCAGAGTATGTGCCATTTGGAGCTACAGCATGCCTAGAAGGTCTGCCATAGTTGTGAATGAAAACTGAGGAGGCAATGTGAGCATTTGCCACTTCCCCTTCAAGTTCAAAGGTGGATAATTAGAAAAAATTATTCAGTAATTTTTTGTTGCTGTTCCTTTTAAATTCTGCTTTATATGACACTGTGCAAACAGGGACAAACCATTTTTAAGCTTAATTTTTTTTTATTGCTAAAGTCAAATAAGCTTCCTAGCAACGCTGGATATGTAATTTCTTATTCCTACTAATCTTTGAATTCCTTCAGCATAGAAGGAAAATGATGAATAACATGGATCAGATTTAGGGACAAAAAATTTTGCTTATTTTTCCTGGAATCAAAAGATTTCATTTTATTTGTAACTTATCTATGTAGTCATTTATCATGCCTAATATGCTGTAATATCTTGCTTAGACATTTGTATTGCTTCAGAATTAACAGGAACATAGCAGGGAACAATGCATAGGTCTTAGAGCTAATCTGGCTAGTGTCTTAAAATGTTTTGTGTTTATTTCATACATATCATTTTAATAATAAGATTCATCTCATCCAATTTTTAATTATTGATTGTACCTCAGTCAGTAGTCTAGTTTTCTTCCATTGGCAGCAGGAAAATATCATTTTCATAGCCCTACATCTAATTCTCCTTGACTTATGAGTGGCAAGATGTATCGCTTCCAGAAGCTGTAGCCACTGATACTGAACAAGCTCATTCTGCATCTATTTCTGATATACAATTAATATAATAATTAATTAGGCCTTTAAACATGTTAGTTACTTCCAGCTTTAATGAAAACTGCAAGATAGGCAAAACTGTCTAAATAATAAGCTTTTCTCTGGTTTCTATGCATTCTTCTGCACAGCACAGAGCAGTATGCACAGTCAGATACTCTCCAGATTGTTGTCAGTGATCCAAGGTGCCCATTTTATCCGGTCTGAATTCTTCTTGATTGCACTAGTTAGCACAGAAGAGTAATGGTTTTAATCATCTAATTGCAATGGTTGTATTTCCCACATATCAATTTTACTGTGCTGCTCCTCTCATAGTCTATTCTCTGTTTCTTCTAACCAGGCCCATCTTATCTCATACATTTACAATGACTTGCTTCTGCCTTTCATCTCTCTTTCCTTCAACAGAAAGCTTAGGATCGTTATTTCCCAAGCCTGTTAGATCCTTGTCATTTTCCCAACCTATCAGAGAATGATCCACATAGGTCCTGAATTTCTGTAAACTTTTTATCAGTGAGAAGCCAGAAAAATAAAATCCATTCTAGACACCTTTGCCTATTACCATTCTGTTTTTCTGGTTTCCTATCTGCACCACAGTTTCCAAAACACCTTGAGTCAAACCTGTGACAATCTGTTTGATCTGAATCAATCTTCCACTGGAGAACACCATTATTTTCTAGACATTTTAAAATGAAGATTTTTTGATAAAACATTATTCTTTTATTCTTTGTAGCAGTACTGATATTAGCTAGGAAGCAGGAAAGCAACTGCTGTTTTGCAGTGAAAATGAAATGTATTTGATTCAGTAAAACCTGCAAAATAAAAAATGAAGAAAAAATACTGACTTGGAAAGTTGCAAGAACTGCAGTAAATCAGGTAACTTGGAGCTGTAGGTGATGTTTGATGTGAAATGACTGTTTGAAAATGTTGAAATATCTTCTATTTTCAGTCATTTTTATCTTATCCTTCCATTCATTTTTCCATCTCTCTGCTCATTTCCTGATCTTCCTGATCTTTGAGGTTTTTTTTTTTGTTTGTTTGTTTTTTAACTTTTACTGTATTGTACTATCTGGTAGCTAAAAGCTGTCAGAAAATCATTTGCAAAATTATTAGGGATTTTTTTTTTCTCATAGTCAGTGTCCAAATGTTATGGTTTGATATCAGCTTTATGGAAAAAATCTAATGAAGTACCAGACAACAAGGAGATCACAAATAATTTGAGTTCAATAGCCAAACCATGAATCGTATAAATGTCAAGTGGAGGCAGAAAAGGAAAAGAAGACAGATAACTGCAATAACACATCAGAAAGTCAGAGAGTTCTCTTTTATCATACAATATTGGTTCTATACTTTCATTTTATGTGAACATAATTGATGAATATTTTGCACCAGTGTAGCTTTAGTGACATTCTTAGTCAAATTACATTAAGTAAAAATATAAGAACATTTCTTGCCAAAACAATGTACTTTTGTTAACCTCTTTTTCTGTTTAGTAATCTTTATCAGTATTTTTAGACTGAACACACCCACTGATTATTTATTTTTACTGAATCACACATTTGAGTTTTGTTAGACCACGATTTATCTGTGCCCAGTATATCTTTTCATCAGTAGTGATAGGATGTATTCTTTAATAACAAATTAATAACTAACAATAAATTGAGTACTCCGGAGTCCATGTTTTTGCTTTACACATGCTGAAAAAAAGTCTGTAATTAAAGACACACACAAAAAAAGAGAGAATTAGAGTAATTGAAATGATTTCTAACAAAAGAGTCTCACAAAATGTACTAAAAATAAATTTTAGCCTTGATTATCCTTCTACCTCTAGAAAATTGGGCATTTATTTGAAGGTGGTACATATTGAATTACAAGACTGTTTTTTTTAAGTGCAGTTTCTCCTTCAATATCACAATCAGGTTTATTCTTTTGATAGTGTGGATCTTTTCTGTATGGATTCTACAGTTAAAAGGAAAAGCACTAAACAGGAGGAAATTGCCAAGTGTACATTTTTGTGTTTATTTTCATAGGTAAGGAAGATAGAAACTAAGCAGAAGGAAAAACCTAAGGCAACATGTCACTCAGCCTGGAAGCCAACATCAAGAATTTAAAACATATCTTTGTAGCACGAAATCTAGTTTAATGCTTTACTTCAAGGAGAAATATCCTGTTGGTTGGATATGATCACATTTTCAAATACTTAACAACTTACAAACAAATATATATATATTTTTTCAGTCAAATAATCTTTCACTTTTCTATGTTTTTTTTTTTTTTTTTTTTTCTGTTTTTGGTTTTGTTTTGTTTTGATTTGTTTTTCCCAAACAGAAAAATGAGAACAAGGCAATCAGAATGATGTAAATAAAATATTTTATTATAAAGGAAGCATACTAACTTTCCACGAAGATCAATCACTGATAGTAGATCTCTTTTCAACAAGTTTAAAAGTGAAAAAATGAACTCCAACATTGTGCCTTAATTTTTCAATACATAATCAGATATGGTGCCTTTTTTGTTCTTTTTTTTTTAATATATATATGAAAAACTGTTCCATTATATCTAGACACTTCAAGCATTTGCCCCTACTTTACCATATTCCATTAACAGACAGTTTTTCAGTTGAGGGAAATCCTTTTTTTTTTTTGTTGAAGACTACATAGATTTCACATTTAGAGCGTGGTGATTTGTCATAAATTTACATATCAGGACAAGAATTTAAAGGCTTTTTCATCCTACTGAATTGCATATCAGATCTGTACTTATGTATTAGTCATAATTCAGTACAAGAGATTTTTTGCTGATCTGTATTGTTAGGCAATGATTTTTCCTGAGGTAATAAAAGCACTTATGAAGATATTCAATTTACTGATATAGAAGCTAGTCTATTATACAGATAACTTTAATGAAAAATACATTCCTTTCTGATGGATAGTCTTCTCAGAGAGAAGACCCCATTTCAAATCACTGATTTGTTCGATGAGAATTTCCCTGTTATGTGGCCTGTCTCTCCTAACTGACTATGGAAGGAGAGTACCTAACAATGTCCCTCTAACAGAGGTGTCTCAGCTAGGTAGCTTAATTAGAGGAGAAAATCCATGTGAAAATGTTCTCCACAACAGTACTTTGAAGATGATTAATGCTAGTTTTCATTAGCACTTCCAGGTAGACACAAAGATTCTATCTTCTTTTGTTAAATGAACACACCACAGGATAACTGTATTTCAAGCCTTAGTAGTGAGAAACACACTGAGGTTAAGAAAAATAAATTGGAGGTTAATACACATAAAGGGACTCTATGAAATTCAAGTAAAGGATTTAAGTTGCAGTCCTTTGCTCCCATTCAACTGACATTTAACTCTGGAGTCACTTATAAACTTACAGCACCCCCATTTATTCAAACTAAATGCTACTAGACATGAAACATGTCAGATTTGGCATGGTTAAGCAATTTAGGTTGGGTATGTCATTTGAGCATTTTGGACTGGTAGATAAACAAATGTATGCTATCAAACTCAGTTCACATTGTAACAGTAATTACTACATGATTCTTTGTGTAATATAATACTGTTCAAACCTAGATAGTCTCATCTGCACACTGCACACACTACAGAAAGTGGATGGAAAATGGAAGAAGCAAGCAAACTGAAGTTTGTTGTATAGCAAATATCGTGTGAATTAGATGATTTTATTGTAGTACTCAACGCAAAATGTCCAGTGATTTTTATTTTATTTTATTTTATTTTATTTTATTTTATTTTATTTTATT
>NW_024962252.1:12141502-12150904 GCF_019238085.1 Lagopus leucura | reverse complement strand
TTTTATTTTATTTTATTTTATTTTATTTTATTTTATTTTATTTTATTTTATTTTATTATTTTTTCTTTCTGAATAACAAGCTAACAAACAAAAAAATCTTCCGTTTTACTTGTTTTTGTATCACATCTAATGGAATAATCATTATAGAAAATGCACTTTGGGGAATAGTTTGTTATGTTTATTTTAACATTTGGTAATCAAAAAAATGAACTCAGTTTAGGACTAGACTCAGCTACTTATTTCACAATATCATAATTCATAAGTCTTCTACTGTAATAAGTGTAGGATAATATTTTATATCATCAGTGCTTTTTAGAGGTGATGAAATTAACCCTGTGTACAGAAACTTTATATAGAGGCTTAGCAGCTGCAAATCATATTGAAATACATGAAACAAAATTTAGAATAAAGGATTATTTTGGTCTGATATATTGATTAAAAACACTAAGTAGACACAGCATTTTGTTTTGATACTTGAACATGAAACTGTAGGAAATTTCAATTCAGAGAACCTGAAGAAAAATCAGGGGTTAGAAGATCAGGAATTAAAAGGGCTGGAGAGTTGTTTTTCTCTTTCCTCCTCGTGCTCTCAATGAGCATGGGTGTCAGCTGCAAAGTTAACGCTGTGATGTTTAAGGTTGAAAGGGTTTTTCTAATGCATATTGCTCCAAGCGTTATTCTCTAAAAAACAAATTCTTACGTTTTTGCTGTATAAAACTCAATCAAGAACTTCCTGACAAAGTGCAAAGAGACAGCGTTTTGATGTTTCTTCCCCTAAAATATAGTTGTAAAACATTATTTCCTTTCTTCTTGTGTCTGACTTTCTTAGGTTTGATGTTTTTATCCTTTTTGAAATGTTTCTGCCTTTCTGATTTATCTTAAATCCTTCACTTTTTCAATAAATTTCAGGTATTTTATTTAATTCTTCTTTTACTGTCAATAATGCTATGTGGCTTTGATGTAAAAAATATTCATAAGTCACCTTTAACATGATGAAATTAGTTTCTGGACCATGCTTTTGTTTATGCATGAGCCAGTTTTGGTTCTTTTAAATGTGTTCAGCCTTTCTTTATCAATTTTTACCTTGCCTAACAATGTTACTATTTTATCTTACAATGCTATCTTTTTCATGGCTGTGAAGACTTTGTGACTAAGATGTAATTTGTGTAATACATTTATCAGCCAAAAATAACAGCAGACACCTGAATGTATCAAGGGATATATAACAGAATACATGGAACTTTCAACTTGAGGACGTTGCTTCAATCACTAAGGTCAGGATTGAACAATTTTTTTTTTTAATGTTTTCATATCTTAAGTTCAATTCTTAGATCACATCTGAAACAGCATTGTGATACACTTAGTAGTAGGTCCAGCTGAAAAGAACTGTGTCACAAGTGATATAAATAGGAACATTACTCTTCAGTACTGTACAAAGCCACAGTGGCTTCATACCTAGAATATCATGTTTGGTTTTAGACTCATAACCTCAATGCAAGTATCTACCTGTTGTCTAAAAGTTTGCTACTGTAAAGAACTCTCTTATAGTTCAGTGAAAACATTATGTTCTTACAAACTTTTAAAAAGTAGTCGAGAAAGTTTATAAAATAAAAATCATTAGTGTAAGATTGAACATGTACATTGGCTTTCACTTGAAAGAAATCTAATACAGACATGTTTTGTTTTGTGGAAAAGAAGGATTCCTCCCAGGAAAAAGTATGGCTCATTTGAACCTATGTATTTAGTACCCTAGAATGCTAGTGAAGGAAAAGGCACAATGACTTAAATCTGAAAGCACAGAGTATCATTTTAATTACATAAATAATATGAAAATGACTCCGTATTATGCCTTCAGAGTCAAAACAAACAAACAAAAAAAGTTGTCTGAACTTACTAACAGAAAAATTCCTGACATTTTCTACTCTTTTTTTTCTTCCAAAACTCAAAGGTCTGCTTATCTTACTGTACCTTGTTTTGCTGTATTGTATATGTTTTTGCCTTTTCCTACTGAATGTATAATAGATAGAAATAACCTCAGCTACCCTTAGGTATTCAAAAGTGAACCGTCTGAATCTCAGCTGGACATCCCTGGAACCCTTTAAAGTCAATGGAAGAAATAAGCATTTCTGAAGCACAGTTCATGCTGCATAATCTAGACAACTGCTAGACCCTATGAAGGTGCCCACTTTTTTTAACAATTCCAAAGTCTTCAGTGTTTTAACTTTCAGTTATATAAATTAGAAAAGATTAATTCCTCTCTAACTTGTTAAAGTCTGTTGCTTGTTGCCATTTTGATAGCTATTAACAGACTTTGCCTTACATGACTTATTCTGCAGCTAAATAAATCAAAACAAACGGTGATAAAAATGTACTAAATTTTGTAAGATACCTGGTAATTGCCATTTCTCTCTCTTCATTTTATACCTTTTTCTGTCCTGAGGTTGCTTTGTCTTCACAGTAGAAAAAAACACTCCCAATATGATGACAGTATTTAGATATAACAACTGTTTAGCAAGCTGTCAGAGCAATACTTCTAAAAAGGGGCATAATTTACAGTATCAGTGATTCATTCTTTTCCTTTTCTTCACTCTGCCTTCATATTTTGCACATAAAATATTGTGAATATATTCACAATATTGTTGGTTGTTTTTTTTTTTAAGTCTATAAAAACAATGCATGTTTTTTTTGGCTTATGTTCCTATTCTTCCTTCTTTCTGTATTCCTTACCATTATAGTGTTATTTGAAGAGAATCTATAAAACTTTACTAAACATTATGGATGTGATGAAAAGTTGTCTCTTTGACTGTGCCACAGTCCAAAATGTAACAAGACAAAGCTAAATTATTGACATCTTTAGCTTACAATATTGATAAATGCTTTGGAAGACTGATTTTTACACTGTGAAAATACAAGAGGCAAAATACTTTTGAAACAAGTAGTTAGATTTGTCCTTTTATAAAATATATATTAATTTCTTACAGGAAAAAACTCTTGAATTGAATCTTGAATTGAATGCATGCATGACTAACCCACTAAACCTACCACTGAACTCAGTGTCTTTGCCTGCAGAGACAGTGTTCCCTACTCACAGAATTCCAGTTTTTCAGCATGTCTTTTGAATAGAAGAAACTCCAGTTAAGTAAAAGTTTGAATTGCAGAGCCTGAGCTCTGAAGATATTGAAGCTGCAAGCAAGGTCTTATGGACTGAGAAATAATGCCTGTAAATCATGATATGATACTCCATCCTGGAAGCTAAATGCATACAAAGTTGGTTCCACTAAATGCTCCTCTTCCTGTCTCAGGAAACATTCATAGTGGCCCATCTCTCTACTTTCCTTTCAAAGCTCTGAAGATTTTCTTTAAAGTTTTCACTGTACTTATTTGCCATGTATGTTCTTCTCTGCCCATTTCTCATCTATGGATTAAACCTCCCAGCACTTCAGGCAAGACTCTAGGATTTAAAAAACAACACAGAAAGTTACTGTTTAGCTCATTATCAATAGCACAGATCTAGTGAAGTGAAGTGAAGTGAAAACAGATAAATGTGAATTATATCTTCTTAAATTTCCTAATTAGCTTGAAGGAAAAAACAGCATATTTTCCATATCTGCCCATCCCTGACTATCAGATGCTATGAACAGGCCAATGCCCAGGTGAATTTTTAACATTACCCATCTCATTAAAAAAGTCTCACATGTAGCTATATTTTGTGCATCAGTTTTCCATTTGGAGAAGTATAATCAGTTCATCAAGAATGTATTAAAGGCATGAATCTGCTATTGACTATAGTAGGATGCTAAGTCTATAATGTCTATTATTGTCCTTCCTAGGTAATAACAACACAGTGTAAGCTTATATAGATGTTATTACACATAGTGTTTAAATAGTACTCTCCCTAAAATGTGCCTTTTTAAAAAAATGCATATGAGGCATTTTCATTATTTTAAAAAAATTATTATGTATAAACCTCTACTGAGATCTATATGATTGCCTGACAATTTCACATATTTCCTCTCCATCTTCCTCTAATTTATATTTTCCAGCCAATTTCTATGTTTATTGTGTGACAGGTTACTTGTAAACATTGTGTTTGCATTACTGTCCTTTCTGCACTGATAATTTTTATTTTTATTTAATTTTTATTTTATTCTGGAAATATTCTTTGCCATAATACTGATATGTTTATATGACAAATTTTGGAAAGCTCTCAATTCTGTATTATGAAAAGATATATTTTATCCTTTTCAAATATGTTCAAAAAGAAAAATGATAATAGCACTCTATAAGTTAAAAAAGCAACAACAAAAAGAAGCAGAGAACATCCTGTACGAAATTCAAGATGACACTATTTATATAATGTGGTACTCTATGGCTTTTGAATCAGTTACAAAAAATGATGTAAATATGCACATTAAAAGGAAGAAACAAACAAATAGAATCCCCAGTTCTCTTAAAGTCTGAAAAGATGAATCTAGTTTTTCATTCATAAATAACTGTTATTTTCATTTCTCAGAAACATAATCTAGGGAACAGTTTTAAAAAATTTTGATCATTGACTCTTTACCTTAGGCATCTACTGTAACCAAAAGAACAACTGGGCAATCTCAGAGGAACTTTTATTATATATTTTAAAAGCTGAGTATATTTTGTGTGCATGCGTGAAAAGTATCCTGGAATCAGTTTTGAATAATCTCTTTTTTTTTTTTTTTTTTGTTATTCTTGTCCATTAGATAAATCCTATTAGATAAATAGTTAAGATGCAATTAAGTGATTTTTTATTTAATCATGGCTGGAACAATAGGATCCTAATCCCAAGGAATAGATCACTGTGTCAATGTCTGATTAGAAGCTGAGCCATGTAGTCTAACGGCTTTCCTCTGAGACTTTTTGCCACTGTTATGCTTTGCATTGTTTTGATTACAGTTAACTATGATGACCAACAAACAAGCTGGCAGTAAGTTAAGCGGTGTGAGTTTGGTCACATGAGAAATGATGTTCTTTCGTGCACAGGAATATTTGGAAAGAGTTTTAATTTCTAAACAATAAATCTTTGGGTTTTCTTTTTCCTCTTAAAAAGTATGTGTTATGAGCTCCCTTATGCTTCTGTGCTAGAAAGCTATTCTAGGTAGATTTTCTGCTTATGTTAGCCTGCAGGATATGCTTATTTCTTCTAGACTCTGTCATTGGTTCACAAGACACCTAGTTTGTTTAAATGGAAGGGCACAAAGCTGTCTCTAGGCACTGGATACTCTCAGTTTTGTGCATTTGAATCCTGGCCACTGAAAAATTTCTCCAAAAGCTTGCTTAGAACAAGACTATCAATTGTATTAAATGAAACTAGATATTTACCCACTGGTTCATTATAACTACCTTTTTAGCAATCAGGTTAAAATAAAAAGAAATGAAAGCATGGATTCACAACATTTATAATGTAACAGAGCAACAAGGAAGAGTAAATATACTAAATTTAATTTTACCCAAAAATTAGTTTGAGAAGGTCTCTCTCCATAACCATTTAATACCAGCTAGTAACACTAGCTCATGCATTCAACAACTTAGATCTCCCACACATGCACTGCAGAGAATCTGCAGCTAAGAACAATATCTCTTTGGTTATCTTCAAACACCACCTAGGCATGGTCCTGGGCAACCTGCTTTGTGCGTCCCTCTTTGAATTGGGTAGTTGCATCAGAGGACCTCCAGAGGTTCCTTTCAACTGTAATCATTCTGTGATTCTGTAGTTATTTAATTCAGTAATTCTGACATTCTGTGATTATTCCTCCTCTTTTTCCCCAACATTCACTAAAATTCAATACTTCTTTTCCTTGTTAAGCTCTAATTTGCACAGAAGGCTGCTTGAATCCTCTCTTTGTAGATTAACAACACATTGTTCTAATGGCACGTTGGAAAGCAGGTGATAATATTTTGCTTGCTTATTTGAACTTCTGGCAAATCATGAACCGTAGACTAAAACTGTGAAAGGGTAGAATGACTTTTCCCAGTCAGTAAGATAAATCATGAGAAACAGTGCAAAATCTTCACCATAAAATTCAAGATAAGAACAGCGATTCACACAAGGATACAGTGAAATGGATTCCTGTAATCTTCATCTTCATTTTTGAATGAGAATAGACTTGGATAGATTGAAGGAATCCTCAACCATACCCGAAGGTCTATCATAACTATCAGGAAAATAGAACTCTTCAAATAGATTATATCTCAAATAAATAATGTCTCTCATTGAATCAAATAAATACTTGACTCATGACATTAGATTCATCTGATATGGCAAGACCTTGAGAACTGTTGAAGTACTCAGAAGAAAGGAATGGAACGCCCTTGATCTGCAATTTGACATGATTCCCTGTACTTACAGAGTAAAGTAAAAATGACATTAATAAAGCAGTTGAAAATGATGCTCAGCAGCAGGTAGGAAAAAGAATATATAGACCAAATTATGTGAGTTAGATAAGTTGGCTCTTGAAGCATTCACGATGCTCTTTTCTTTCACTTAGGCTTTGTCTCCGTGCCCTACAATTGCTTTTCAGCCCAGTTAAAGTAAATCATGTTTTTATTTAAAGAGCAGAATATTTGGAGAATAATTTTCTTTTGAAGCTAAAGAGGTGTTTTTGGATTTACAAGTTACGTAGGTTTTATTCCAGAATTCTAAAGTAGTTGATCTATTTGCATAAGTGACTTAATCTTTTAATTATATTTTCAGTGAAAGGCAACAAGCAGCTTAGATTTCTGCTGCCTCATAAGCAAACATCTGCTGCTTTAGGATAGGGAACTTATTGCAGTCATTTGTATCCAGATGGAAGACATAGAACAAAGAAGAACTATGAATTATTATGAGTATGCAGTTCTCAGCATAAGGCATTTCTCTGAGACCCCTCCTTCTACAAGATAATTGCTTTTGTATTATGCTGCACAAACACAAAACCAGAAACATCGGACACTGTTTTGGACCTTTTGCTCATGTTTGTTCCGCTGATGTAGTCTATATTTATAATAATAGTACAACTGAAGGAAGAGGCAATTTTTAGGTTCATAAGCTTAAATAGGGAAGATAGAGCTTCATGTTATCTGTCATACTTGATGGACTTCAACTTTGTGAAAACAGAAATTCTTACATTAAGCTGAGTAACAAATACTGTGTTTAGATGCAATGATTGATTTCTTCAGTTTATATATTCTATTTGTTTACCTGTTATCACAGTGAGGGCTGAGATAAATATATTCTTCATGTTCCATGTGTGACTCATCTTCTTTAATATTAGCTTTATAAAATTTAAATGGGTATTTGAAGATAATTGTTTAGGCATCTCTTGGAGATAGAGAGAGACAGATGCCTCTAGAGATTGAGTTAGTCTGGTATAGAAGAAAAGTATCCTGGAATGAAGTGAAGTTTCTTTAGACGTGCATCTATCTCTGCACCAATCAGAAAGACAGTTGTTTCATAAACTTCATTGCCTAATGTGCTGATATCTCAAAAAGATAATTACCATCCTCAGTAACAGGCACAAGATGTTGCTCCGAAAGTAGTGCCTCCTTTTTATTTCCATCAAAACAACAACAGATAAAAAGAGCACAACACTACCTGATAGAACAAATTCTCAGGTACAAAACACTGTTTTTCAACAATATCAGTACCATTAGCTGTGTTTTTTTGCCAATCATAAAGAAGAGCTTGCATGCCACACTTGTAAAAATCTGCATGGTTGTCTGGAACATGATTTGTCTTTCATGTCATTCTTTGCCACTGCTGAAACATACCATTGACCATCTCACTGTGCTCACATCCACTGTTTGGTCTCCATTAGCATTCATCAAGTTTGATGAATGTCAGGGGGTGCCATTTTTTCTGCATGGAGGAATTCAATTTCATACCTTCGCTTCATACACACCTCTATGTCAGACACCATTTTGTCGGTCTGCCCCTCAGTTGCCATCTGTGGCAAGGCAACAAAATGTAATGGAATACTGGTGAGAAGGTTTAACCTCTAATGCTATTGGATACCACCAGTATCTACTTCTGATGCTGTGGTCTAACATGATAAATGAGACATTTCTTTCAGAGCAGTCTTCATACTTCCCATGCTCTTCCTCCTTATCTCTTCTGGCTTCATTTTCTATCATTCAGTGCATTATCTAAGAAGATGGAGCTTGGTGATCCTTGTGGTCCCTTCCAACTGAAGCCATTCTGTGATTCTGTGATAAGGAGGATAATTGTGTAATACGTCTTGAACAAAGATTTCTGGAATTTCCTGAGGAAGACAACTAAAAACTCAAAATCAATAACTGAAAAATCTTTAGATTTTACTTCTAACAACAAAACTGTTACTAGAAATGTACTGTTCTCATGACTCATATTAACTGGCCCAAATAAACTATACCAACTTCATGTGGAATGATCAGGATCAGAAAAACCACTCTGGAACACTGTGTGATGCACAGTATGTGGCTTACTATTTATGCTCTATTTTTGGTGCAATTATTTTACTGTTTAGTAATTACACCAATTAGTCATCCTTTCTGGCTTCCACCTTTACTGATGCTGTTCTGTAAACAAAGATTTCAAGGCAACTCTTTCCTCCTTGTAAAAAATGTAACCAGAGCTTCAGACTATCAAAATGGCACCTCTCCAGGTGAAAGTAGAAAAGAAGCCTATAAAATCATAACAATTATAAGATTAGCTATTGTGTTTTAAAATTATCTAGAACACAAATTAAACACAAAGCTTTCCAAAAGTACTAGGAACTTTTCCACTGTGTCCTCAGAATGCATATTTCAGTGTAGTCACAAATAGAAATTGAACCCAGAATGTTGATCAGAGCTGAGCTCAGGCCTGAAGTAGTCTGCTTCACAATTCACTTCTGATTTCTTGGAATTTCAAAAGATTTCATGAAGACATAGCATTTGATTCAAATGCAATTTTCTAAGCTTAATCTATTCACATTAGGGTCCCTTTTTATAGTTGAGAAAGAAAAAATAGAACATGCACCACTGAACAGATTCACAGATAATATAAAGAAAGGGTTGATTCTATTTCCTGAGGATACTAAGTTTTTCGGGGTGATAAAGTTGAGGACTGACTAGAAAGAACTTCAAAAGGGATCTCAGAATATTGAGTAACTGATAGAATAATTTAGCATAAATTAAATGCAAAATGAACCGCATGGGGAAAAAAAAGTCAGCTTCATTCACACAGTGATGGTACTGAGATCTCAGGAATTAAATCTCAGCATTACAATTGGCAATTCTATTAAAACACTATCTCAGTGCTCAGCAATGACCAGAAAACTATATCAAAAGTTAGGGCTTAGAAAGAGAAGAATGGAATAAAAAGAGGGATGGAGGAAGGAAGGAAGGAAGGAAGGAAGGAAGGAAGGAAGGAAGGAA
>NW_024962252.1:12097911-12128434 GCF_019238085.1 Lagopus leucura | reverse complement strand
CCCTCCCCTCCCCTCCCCTCCCTTCTTTTCTTTTTTTCGTTCAGATCCACTGTTCCCTTCAAAATTCACAGTATTTGGCTAATAATAACATCAAAAATGCAAATTCAGAAGCTTTCATTCTTCAAATGTAACAGGAAGCTTCACCTTCTGACATTCTGATAAGAATTTTAACCTCCTCTGTATGGGCTGATCTTTCTATATAATATACTGACATAATAGTCCTCACTCCAAGGACGGGCAACTCTACAGACAGAAAAATAAAAACATTTTTAGATTCCTGAGAAGCTCATACTCATATGGAAAGTTTCTGGATATCTATATAAATAGACAAAGAAGAAATATTACAATTATTTATTTTGTTCCAGCATAAAATCTATTTTTCTAGTATAGTCAACCAAATACTGGAATGAATCTCAAATCAAATATTTTCCTTGTTAGGGTGGAATTTTGTAGTGTCTTGAGATGCCAAGGATACTCAGGAAAATTTATTTAGCTACTAGCTATTTTTGAATGACTTTCATTGTATTTTGCAATGTTAGCAAAAGTTTAAATATAAAAAAATAATAAAGTGAGTTTAATTTGATGATTCCTGGGGATCTCTCTCAGCCATTTTGAGTTTTTACAAAAGTGATGGATGGAAAGAAAAGAGGTCATAGGTCATGTCTGCAACATCAGGCCTATAAGTGATACAGCTTGTCAAACATGTGAGCTGTAAATCTGAAAATCATCTGCAGAAGTTTATCCCAGCAGTTCTCTGTAGTCTGAAAGTGAGAGGGTACTGAAATCAGCCTTTGGAAAAGGTTGAGAAAACAGATCTAGAGTAAACCCTTGATTGAAGACATAATCTCTTTTTGTTCCTTGCTATTGATGGTACTTAAACTGTTCTTACTGTGGGCAAGAAAATGTCACCATTATTTAAGCAGGAGACCTAATTAATATATTATTTTTTATACTTAGATAAGATCTGAAGTCTTCGCTCTCCCTTAGCATTCTATCCATTCTTCTTGTTGATTTTTCTCTTGTAAGCAAATCTCATTTTTTTCTTTAATATTCCCTTTCCCTTTAACTTTAACTAATTACTTGATTCTTCTCAAATCCATCACACTGATAGTTGTAACTGTCCTCCCTGGAGCTGCATTATACTACAGTCTGTACTTTTCATGTACTTCTCCTACTTTTTATCTTCTCTTTCAGTATTTTATTTTCATCTTCACCAGAAGTGTTCTCTACTTAATTGAATATGCAGCAAACATATTTGATTTATTGCCCTTATGGAATTGAATCCAAGTTACCTAATTATTATTCAAAGTAGATATAATATTCTAATATTAGTAAATTTTAAATACACTTTCTTACATTAGAACTTACATCTTTCCACTTTACTCCATTTGTAGCAAGATGCCCAAATTAGATTGAAAATATGCCCAAAATAGATTGAAAATATGAAGTAGGATGCTATCATACTTGTCAACAGGAAACTATTTGAAAATGCTGGAAAACTGAAATATAATTTGTCTCAGAAATCAGTACGTACACCTAGTACCATTCTCTATATTAACTACAGGCAATTTGTCTATCTGCTCTGTAAGAATAAATGGTATACAGACACATTTTGACTTCTGTATGACTTAAACTGACCCCAGTGCTTCAGATTAATATTTATTAAAACATTCAAAAATATACTTCTTTTTGTATGTCTTTTTGTATTTGCTAACCATCCTCTTTTATATCAAAATACTCCTTCTTTGCCTCAGTATTTTATAGTTAGACAGTATGACTTCTAGATTACATTTAACCAATAACTAATATACTTATGTAAAATAAAACTGATCATGTACTTACAAATGAAGTGCATATTAACTACATTTATGCCAGTGCAGAAATCCCTGTTCTAGGCAAACACCTGATGAAATGTGAAGTCCTATTATTTTTGAAGTAGGGGAGGTACTAAGTTTTTTCACTGAAGAGGCTGCAGGAACAATTTTGTCTTCCAGTTACTCTAAAAGCTTGCATTGCAATTACATCAGCTTGTATTTTACAGAACTCAATAATGCCTGTTTCATATAACAGCAAAGAATTTCTGTCCTCATAAAAATCACTGTATCATGAAAAATGCTTACTCATTATTTTGCCGTTTTCTGTATTTTCCCCAAATAAGTACTTATGCTGAAGAAAAAAACATGATATTTACAGTGCTAATAGAAGCAGATCATCAATCTGACATAGTGAATTGTAATCTGATCTCTCAGATACTTAATAATGCATTGACTAACCTAAGTTGGCCAAGGTAGACTGAATGTTAAAAGTAAGCATTGAAAACTACAAAAGGAGACTATCTGCAAAAATGACACATTTCTATTTAGATATTGGAATTCATGTGTCTGAATTGGGAACCTGATTGCCTTATGCACCCTCTGTCATGACTCCTGGGGGAATTCTGCTTTTTCCTTGGACCATGGAGAGCTGTAGCAAGTAACTGAACTCCTGACTTAGATGCTCAATGCCTTTAAAAAAGCCTGACAGACATAATTACCTTCCATTTCTATTCTCTGTCTGCAGTGATATCACAGAATTAGTCTAACTCTGGACACAACCGAACTGAGAGTTTCCATCTGTATTTGAATGGCCACATGAGCTGGATAATGCACATGATTTACATACTGACAAATCACCAAAGAAATTTTCTGTCTGTTTTTTTATTTTTTCTCACATGATGATTTTGATGGAACTAATGCAAATGGTAAAAGAGCATGATAGATGCATATTGCATTCAGTGTTAAAATTATGCAGATTTTTCAACTGCCTCAATCTTATCTAGCTCCCAAAACAGTTTTTTATTCAATAAATTATTATTTATATTACCTTTTTTTTTGGCTTGCAAGCAAATATCTTATATGCATACTTTAAAAAAAGCATCATTGCATTAATTTGTGACTATGTAGGTTTTTTCTAGTGAGTATCAGACCTCGCCATAACCTATAATATGCATGTGCTGTATATTATGTCTGGCACCACAGTGTGTTATGTTATTTTTCAATGTTTTTTTTGTTTTTTTGATTGTGGATTTTTTGTTGTTTTTCATTTTGCGTTCTGTTGTTGTTGTTGTTGCTTTGTTTTCTTTAGGAGAAAGCAAATGACATCAAAGATTCACTACCTATCCTCTAATACATATCCTTTCTTTTACTGTACCCAATTTATGTTCTTATAGGATTTAGATTTATACTCCTAAATTTTCCAAATAAATATATTCATTCTTAGGGAGTAGACTTACTAGCTCTCCTAACTCCAACAAAATAGATTAAGTTTGACTGTTTTCCTTTCCCAGAACAGAGGAAAAAAAAGCAAGTATAACATGCTGGTGAGTCAGATCCTTTATCCAGAAAGATTTAAATGTGTAAAACCTCCAGTTTTTTGGCCTCCCAAGAGTAAAAAGCAACCAGCTACAAGAATAAGGCAGTGACTGTGAGACATAAGATTTCTATGATGATCACAGTATTGTTGTTAAGGACAAAGTCAAGGTGAATTACGGCTTCTTTTGCAAGATAGATTGCTTTCAACTTATTAACTAATTTTAGCAATTGACTATTTTTTGCACTTACTTACAAAGCAACAGAGGTAGCGTAAGTAGAACTGGCCATATTCCAAGCCTAGGAAATCCAGGAATAGTAAGGCAGTTGAATGTATGCATTTTGAAACGATGCACCACTGATAACAAAACGTTTTGCTTCTTTTGAACTTTTCTTTCCAAGCAGTACACCTTTCAAGTGCCTGGAGTCCTTCTTTTTCATGTTAAAAGTTCTGACTGACAGATAGGATGAGTGCTTTTAACTACTCGTTGTCAGATATGCAAGTTTTAAATAATAGGAAAGGGTAATTTTAGTGCTTTGAAGACTTACAACTAGCTTCCACTGCTAATTTTAAAATAGAACATTCTAAGTGTCTGTTCTTGTACTGACAATTTAATGGAAGAAATAGTTTGTACACTGATTCTGCAAATATTATGTGCAATAATGGGAGACTCCCATGAAAAAACAGAATAAAAAGCACAGTTTGTAGTGCAATTATAACATCCAGAGTCCACAATAGAAAAAATGTCACTGTCTCATCACAAGTTTTTGATTCAGCTGTTAGTGCAAGAAAATTCCTTTTTTCTTCCCTATTGTGCTTCGTGCTTAACTCTATAGAGTTCCTCTATGATCTCTATTACAGTCAAGTATATTCCGATAAAAACCATACAGTGATTGAAATAATGCTCTTGGAAAATAATAACATATCATACCAGTCACTGAAAATATATCCAAGTAGAAGTAATCATAATTTTTTTGTCACAAATGACAAATAACAGAAGGCCTTGTTTTGTTTTGTTTTAACTTTCAAGGAATACTTAACTTTATGAAAAACTAAAGAATATTACTCTGTACCATGAGTTACTTTTGGTCATAAGACTAGCTTCAGGGAGGGAAAGGATCAAAAGGGCCTTAAATATACACATGTACATGTTTTTGTTTTTTTTGTTTGTTTGTTTGTTTTTAGATTGCAATATGTTAACTTTCTTCAAAGAGATATAACTTTGTGAGGATATGGGGGATAAGTGTTTTTAGAGATACACTGAGCAGGTGGAATTCATAAAAAGAGACTGTGTGTTCCCTGAGACATTAACTGTTGGAATTTTTTTTTGGAGGGCTACAATATGATACCACATTTGAGGGAACTTGTTGAACAAGCTTTAAGTGACTGAGAAATAGAATCATAGAATCACCAAAGTTGGAAAAGATTTACAAGACCATCTAGTCCAAATGTTCACCTAGCAACAATAGTTCTCACTATACCATGTCCCTCAACACAATCTAAACATTTCTTGAACACCTCTAGGGTCAGTCTCTGGTTGGTGCCTGCCTCCCTGGGCAGCACATTCCAATGCTTGACCACTCTTTCAGAGAATTAGTATTTCCTAATGTCCAGCCTAAATCTCCCCTGGTGCAGCCTGAAGCCATTCCCTTTAGTCCTATCACCACTTACATTAGAGAAGAGGCTGACCCCCAGCTCACTACAACCTCCCTTCAGGTAATTATAGAGAGTGATGAGGTCTTCCTTGAGGATCCTTTTCTCCAGACTGAACAATCCCAGCTCCCTCAGCTGTTTCTAATAAGACTCCTCCAGTGCTCCAGACTCCTCACCAGCTTAGGTGCACTTCTCTGGATATGCTCCAGGGCCTCAATGTCTTTTCTGCAGTGAGGGGCCCAAAATTGGACGCAGTGCTCGAGGTGCAGCTCACCAGTGCTGAGTACAGAGGTATAATTACTTTCTGCCAGCAATACTATTTTTGATACAAGCCATTGGCTTTCTTGGCCACCTGTGCACACTGCTGGCTCACGTTCAACCAAGCATCGGCCAGTACCCCCAGGTCTGTTTCCTCTACACAGTCTTCCAGCTTCTTTTGCAGAAGGACAGGGAACAAAAAAATCGGTCTTTACTGTGGAAAATAAAAACTTTTCTAAAAGGGCTGAACAGAGTCTGCTACAAACAAACAAACTGAAAATAAATAAAGAAATTTATAAATAGACCTGACCTAAAAATATACCCACTAAAAGTTTTTGAATTAAAATCAGAAAGGATTCCTGAAGGTTTTATGGAATCAATACAATTTTCTTCGTAAATTAATCTGAAATACATCTGATTGATGATTGTTTGAAAGGACTTTAATTTACCTGAACTGGTTATTCATGTTATTCATTCATTATTGTTAACAGAGAATGCCCAAGCATGTAGATAAAAAACAGGAGTGCTGATCTGTCTGATACTTTACTGCATTACATTTCTTCTTTATTCAATATTTTAAAGTATTGCATTTCTGGGTATTCTGCTCCTGATTCTTCAGTGATCTTCTGGCCAGAATCAGAAGAGGAATGAATAGTGGTAAAATTGGGAATTTAAAAAATAAATTGTGTAACAAGGAAATTATATAAAATATAAAAAGCCATTAAGAGATGAGTAGGAAGCCAATGACAGATATTGTAGTTGACAGCTTGAAAGATTCTTCACTTCATTATTTCCACAAATAAATGGAGGGGCAAATCCGAGAGAGTAAGGAACAGTAAATTTTTCTGTGGAATGAATTAGAAACTGTGGAACAGGGGAAGTTTAGAGGTTTTATGTCTGTACCAGAGCAGATAGTACAAAGTAGTCTATTAAACATGGTAAAGGCATTGAGCCTATATATCTTATAGGTGGGAATGATGATGGAAATAGCAGGAAAGCAGGAAAGGTGCCGTACAGGCTTTTGAAAGTGTGTAAATAGCTAGCAAAATAATATCACAGAACTGATGACTGTCCTTGCCAAGAGAATAGCAGTATGAAGGGGAGAGCTGGGAATAGAAAGGAAAAATTTCTGGTCTTATTGTACACTCAGAGAAGAGTCTAAAATAGGTTCCATCATTTGCATTTGCTAGGTTACCAAAACTGAACTATTGTGTAGAAGACTGAGATAAGTTTAAAAGAAGTTAAAGCCAAAATACTCTCAGTAGGGATAGAGAAGCTCTCTCACCATCCAGAGTATCCAGGTACCTGTGTTCTCTAAAGGCCTGCCTGTATTGCCTTACTCCCTTTTTATACTGAAACCTTACTGTTGCTTTGAAATCCTGTGCTGATAGCAAGGAAGTTCCCAAGAGTTCTATAGTGACTGGTACTCTCTCCTTTTTTGGCTCAGTAGAGGAGTAAAAGAACTGCATAAATTGAAGAAAAAAATGTGGCTGAGAAGAGTGACAGACTCCCTGGTATGAAGTAAAAGAGTGTGGGAGGGACTACGAGGATTTTCTTTAACTTGCACTCTGTAGTCCCACAGCAGTCAGCATTTGGAGGTTTCATCAGGGAATAGAGAGCTCCAGGGGCTGTATTATCCTCACCATCAATCTGCTGCTTCTCATGAGAGCTTTTATTTGTTAGTGTGTATCTCACTGTACTGTTTTCTGCCTATGCATTTTTTCCAGCTCTAACAGCTCAAAGGGTAACTCAAAGGATGGGTAACTCAAAGGATGCCCAGGAACATCCAGTTCTGCTACTGGACATGAGACATGATTCTAAAGTATACAGAAATTATATGGCTTTCTTTTTTTTTTTTTTTTTTTTTTTTTTCCTGTTTCTATTTTCCTACCTTTATTTTCTTTAGAAAACTTTCATTGAAATAACAGGGAATTTTATACAAATGCTGCTTTCCTATCTGAGTTATTCACAGTTCTTGCTGCAACTGAGAATAGAAAAATAAGATTTTACTTTTGTCTGGACTGTAATACTGTTGCCTAAAGGCCTCAAGCTCAATATGCAACTTTGTCTTAATAGGAAATTATTACATTCCTTCTTTGGCTTTTGCTCCAAAATTTCTTTCTTTTCTTCTCAGTATTTCTTTTAATATCACTTAAGTAGCAGGTTTTAGTTGAAAAGCAAAAAGCAAATGTTCCAGGTTTGAAATCAATTACACTTGAGTTTCATTTTCAGCATTTGAATTGTCTACATTCCTTTGTGGAATTACTTATCACTTATCTGCTCAAAATCAAATGTTTGTTTAATTGATTGCAGAACTAATGCTTCCTTGTATAAAAATGCTATATTTTTCCTCTTTGCTAATTTGTTGTAGCTCTTGATAATGTACTTTCAGTTTTCTATAAAACTGTCTTCTAAATCTATATTACTAACTTTATGATATATTTTGTACAGATTTTAAAATATTTCAATTTGATTACAGTAATTCATAACGTTTCTAATGATATAAATCTGAATAAAATAATGTCTCTTGTTAAAAATAATTAGAAACACAGTAGGGCCTTTTAAAAGGAATTGTCTTAATTAAGAAATCAGACATGATGGTGTATTTCTATTCAATTATTTTACTTTCCCTGGATTATTAAAGTCATTTGGTTTTCAGTTTGAGAATATCATACTGACTTTAAAATACATGGGCAGAAAGCATAGTCTGTACTGGTTTACTTACTTTTTCTGGTCCGATGCACTACTTTCAGGTAAGTTACCCTGGCAGATATTTTTAATTCCCTTCCTAAATGAATAGAAAACCTTTTAGGGAACATATTTTGACCAAGACTTTCAGCTAGAGTAAATAACTGATGTCAGATTTATATATAAAATGATGTGACTCACTGCAGCAGGAAGAACTAAGCCTGGAAGAGGTGAAATTTCTTTCTGAAAAATCTGCATTTCAGAGATTATTCCAGATTGTCAGAATGAAAGTGATGAATACAAGTTCTTTTATCATAAATTACCATTACATCCCCCATCTGCCTTTTAAAAATAGCAAATTCAGATAAGGCAATAATATTGATCTGATAAAGCAAGTTGTGACAACTTGATCCTGATATCTTCCAGCATGGCTTACAGCTTTCAGTATTCTCTGCCCTCTGCAGCAACATGACATTCAAAATTATGTATCAAAACAGGTTGTGCTCTGTCTCAGTGAATAGCTATAAAATGTGCCAAGAATCAGTGTTATGTTTTGATGTTTATAAATCAGACTTTCCTCAGATTATCACCAGAATACATCACAGATGGAGATCTACAGAACAGAATATGTAAGTCTGTAAACAGCCTTTTCTTTGTGAGTGACACTATGACACATCCATTCCTGTATTTAGCAGACTTTTAAGAGTTTTAAATCAGTAGTTAGTCTGAATTCCTTCTGCTTAAAACATGTCACCTGCATGAAATAGGTAAGTCATCTGTCAACAGCAGGCAGACAAATAATGATAGACTTTAGTATAAGTAGGATAGTGACAAAAGAAAAAGCTGAAATGCTCTGCTATGTGAACTGCTGGTTCTAATTTATCTGATTTTGACACTGAAGTCATTGTTTTATAGGAAACATTCTCTGCATTTGACACATAATATATTTCTAATTTATTAATATAAATCACAACTGGGATTCACCTTATGCCATGTATTTATAGGTTATGAAACAAGTTCATAACAAAAACATCTAAAGAAGAAAATGTCATAGATATGAGAAATACCACAGACACAGCTGTATGTCTTCTAGATAATCCGTCATCGATGATGATGAACTTCTGTTGATTGGTCATTTTACTATCTCTACAGATGCAACAATTAAGACACAAATTTTTGTAACTACTTGGCCTTAATAACAGAACACTTGAAATTTCTGCATGCTGTACTGGTATAGCATAAACACTGAGATAAACCAATTTTAACTACAGAAAAACAAACAATCTCAAAAATACAACAATTAGTAAACCTGGAAATGTGTAGGCAGATAAAAGCAGCCCAAAATTGATAGCATCTATGGGTAATTCTACTCAGTGGAATCAAAGTCTTTTAAAATGCAAATTAATGGATATCATTTATAAAGTCAGCACTTACGCAGATGTCAAAACACTTGTTTACAATGTACTTCTTTGTAAATCTATGAAGCTAATGTAATTAAGTTTCACCAACAGGTATACATATGCAAACTCTATTTGCAAAAATCTGCACTGCCATATGATGCTACAGAAATGTTATAGTGGACATTCATATCTTATAAACATTCCTGACTTGCATAGGGGTTTACATATAGATTGGATATTAAAACACGAAAACAGTTTGCAATGGTCATAAGTGTATGTAACACAATGGCTGTAAGCATATTTATTGCTAATCCCATTTATATGGTTTTTATTTGAATAAAATTTTAATAACTTACAGGTCTTGCCAAAGATAAATATTTTCGGAAGAAATCCTCATATTTAGATGGCATAATTGCATAATCAGCATGCCATTTTGTGTTATTCTGAAAGGTTTATAAGGATTAAATCTAATAAGGTGTGCAATTCTACAGTATTTGAAGTTTCATAACTTAACATTAAACCAATATAATATAATATAATATAATAAAATGCTGATAGAAATCTTTTCCAGTCCTACGTGGAGGTGGATAAATGTACTTAAAAGCATTCACAAGATAACATGGAAGTTTAAACTTTGATTTCATCTCAGTCCTACTGTGTAAGAATAAGACTCCAAACTCTTCAAGATCTGGAAAATGCTTGTCTCCACGTTCTACAATCAAATGCTTCATGCTACATCTGAAGAGTAAAAACTTCATAAAAGAATAAAAAATTAACTTTTTGACTTCTGTTTTTGTCTTGGTTCTGTTTTTTTTTTTTGTTTTTGTGAGGTTCACATTTTTTGCATGATGTTGTCAAATTTAAGACCTCAAAACTGCATTCAGAAGAGTTTAAAAACAATGTCTGAAAATCACAAACTTTGTTCTGAATTTAGGATTTACTTTATTTACCTCTGAGAAATGGAAAAACTGGAAGGTTCCATTTTCAAGTTTGTCTCTGACAGTATTGAGCAATTGTCTGTTCTTAACTAATATTACATCTAAACAGTTTCCTTCCAGTCCCTGGAGTAGAGAATAAAGGCAAAGTTCTCTGAAGGTCTTGGTTCAGATGAGAGAGCTGATTTTTCTCCATAGTGTCAGGTATGATGCCATGTTTTGGATTTTTGATGAAATGAAAGTTGATAACACACCAATATTTCAGCTGTTTCCAGCATTGGTCAGCAGGTGGTGAGCATCACGTACTTTTTAAAATACATTTATGTAGGATTATCATTACCATTATTTTTCCTTTCCTTTTCTGTTTTAACAGTTTTAATCTCAGCCTATAACTTCTACGCTGTTTTTTCCTGATTCATTCCACATCCCACTGAGTGGGGGGAATAAGCAAACAGCTGTTGATGCTGAACAGCTTGTCAGGTCGAACCACAACAATGAGATAGACAAGACAAGTGATGTTTTTTCAAGGGCGGCAGTATTTTGGGAATACTGAATGTTTTATTACAAGTCATGAGACTCTAATACCAAATTTATCACTGCAAAATGTAAGTTCATTATATTATTCTAATTCATTAAAAATTATAAAGCTTACAATTTATTTTAAATTATAAAATTGTTGAAATTCTTTAATTTTACATAAGTTGATGTACCTTGAAACTATGGCATCCCCCTCTCTTCCTGTCACTAACCATCTTTTGATTCATCTGCACTCTTTAACAAGGAATTGTCAAAGTTCAACACTACTAAGAAGGGCTATTTAATGTGTGTTTTTATGTTTTCATTGGTGCTGGACATGAGGTGAATAAGAGGGTAATCACTGATGTAATGTATTATTATCCATACATTGTTTATTTTCTTTTTGGGGAACTGATAACTATTAAACAGTTCAAATAAACATATCCATGCAAGTGTCAAACTGCCTAGTGAGAAAAGAATATATACACTATGGACATATTGAGAGTGAAGAATATTTATAATTTCACAATTTAAAATAGATACAGAAGGAGCACTTAAAATGTATCTTTTCAGTTGATATTCCACAGTCCATTCAATCCAAACTGTAGGAGTAGGTGGATAGAAATCATCCAGGGATGAACAGAAAATATTACTTAACATAACGAAGGCAAACAGGGAAGTGGGAAGAGACTGTTGGTCTTCCATTCACTAACAGTGTAGAAGAGCACATCCAGGTGCTAACAATCTGTGTTATTACTCTTTCAGTGTAAAATAAATACATGCTGGAGGTGTAAACTGCATGAGGCACTGCACTTTGTGATTCCTGGCCAGGTGGGCAGATATTATCAAACCTCTACTTGGAAGGAGACTGTCGCTTTCCTAGGCCTGTAGCACAAAAAGAAGCTGATAGGAAAAAAGCAAATTCCTCGCCGCTTGGTGTCAGCTGCAAACTTACTGAGTGCATTTAATTCCAGATAATCAATAAAGATACTAAATAGGGCCAGCCAAGGTATTGATCCTGACGAACACCAGTTGTGATCTGTTACCAGCTGGATTTAACTCCATTCACCACTACTCTCTGGGCCAATCTTTAACCCAGTGAAGAGTAAGGTGTTCTTAAAGGGTATTCAATGAAAGTAAGTAGTATTAGCCACTGGTTTGATAGACTTTTATCTTAATTCCCAAAAAACCCTTTACATTACCTCATAAAGAATGTTTATAAAAGTTGTAGAGTGCAACATTTTATCAATAAATATTCCACAATATTTCAGTCAGGAGGGTTTAGACATGGAAAAGGAGTATTTTCATAATATTCCAAACTTTGGCAGCAACACCACTTAAAGCATTCACCACTAAAAAGAGGACAACAATGGATTTGGACCATGGCTGGACTACTGTGCACTAAAAACAGTGCAGATAAGGAGAACATCTGTTCGGCTTCACACAGACATCTTTGGATTTGTAGATGCCTGGAGCAGTTCTTAATAGCTTTGGCATGTGAAAAGCACAATGAGAAAGATACACTTGCTTTGTAAATATTTCCTGTTCTTCAATCCACCACTTAAAATAAGCAGACAAACAGATAATTAGATGAAATAGTTCTCTCTAGGTTTTTGTTGTTGTTGCTGTTTTGTTTTCAGTTTTTGGCATTTTCCTACAAAACTGGTCTTACTGTAAGTGAATGAGATCCTAAGTGTTGATTTCAGGTAATCAAACCTCTGAGGTTTTGGCTTCCTTTCTGTCTAGCGTGATCTAATTCTGACTACAAAAGTGACATTCGTGTTAATAAAATAAAATGGTGAAGATGAGGATTGTTAAAAATAGTTACAAACCTGTAAAATCAATTTTATTTCTAAAACTAGTTTCTTTTTTTTTTTTTCTTTTTTTTTTCTTTTTTTTTCCCATAGACATTTCCAAAGCTTCCTTGAAATACTTGTTCTCCTTTTACTTTTTCTCATAGCCTCCTCAATCAGACTTTTCTCTCCAGGAGACAATATATTAATGGAGGCAATACTGAATTACTGCAGCACTCCCAATGATATTTCTGTAAACTTCACGTGGGTGAAAATCTACTTCTGCCTAGAGCACTACTGACTTCATGGGAGGACAAAGCTGTAATACACTAAGCAAAACAGAAGCACTGCCAATGTGCAACTATTCCTTGGGCTTTCTGAAAAATGAAGACAAAACCTGGTGTCTGAATTTTATTTTTAATAAATGAAGCTCATAAGCTTTATCTTCTGAGTCTGTGTTAATGGAGGATAAGATGCATAGAATCCCCCCTGCATTTCTCTATGGCATGGCATTACTAGCCCCTGGCAGTCACAATTTCACACAGGGTTGTATGAAATAGTTGCTTTCAGTATTTTGATGTTCTGAGAACCAAATAAAGCAAACAGTGTGATGACTCAAAAACATCTAAATTCTTCAAAAGATGTCACTGTATGGCATAGAAGAGCATTGCCTCTACTTTGTGAAGTTTTTATCAAATACAACAAGCTCTCTTATGCTGTTTGAAATTTTTAAAGCAAATTCACTCCCGTACAAAAATGTATTCTTGAAGTAACAACGAATTATTTGAAAATTAATTTGCACTGCACCAGGTGGATATTTTTATATTCCAGACATTCTTACACAACTGTAATTATCAGCTGTCTATAAAGAAGTGTATAACATGACTTCTTCCACACAGTTTCTTTCTAGAACTGAATTTGATATTAAATCTCATATCAAGAAATAATTGATTGTAAGTCAGTTTCTTAAAAGCTGAAAAGGAGCATAGGTAGTTCTTTTCTAATGAATATGCAGAAGTCATAATAGGGCATATCACCAGGAAAATTACTAGTTTTGCAAAAATAAATAATACATTTGATAGAATCACATTTGAAACTACTTGCTGTGTTCCTGTAATGTAGCACAAACCTTTCTATACAAAGGAACCTGTAATAAAGAGCATTAAATACCAGGAAAGGAAAGCTCCAATTCAAAACAGATAATGGTTTAATAGCTTGTAATTAAAAGTAGTTCTGTTCAATTCACTGTCCACAGACCATGTAATCATTAACAGAAAAAAAAACATTTCAAAAGAGTCAAACTACATATTTAAGCCACTTTACCCTGGTAATTAACAAGGTTAAATGTCATTTCTGTAGCAAAGAAAAAAGTACTGCTTAAATGCATCCCTAGTAAGAATGAATAGAGAGAAATAATCAGCAATAGAAGTATTTATTTCATATGTTCTAATTTCCATGGAAAATGAAAAAAAAACATAAAATTTCCCAGGGGGCTTTTTCACAGTTATGTGAAACTAAACAAGCCAACAAAACCTTAATATAAAAAAATAAAACAAAACTACATTTTCCAGAAAAAGAGATTTTTTAGTCTCTTAATTATACCAATTTTAATTACATTATATAATATTATATATATATGTATCATATATATATATATATTATAATTAAATAATACCAATATTTTTATACCAATTAATTTCCCATAAACATGGAAAATGTCAGTATGGTAGACAAACTGTGATGAAAGTTTGAATTTCATCTTACAGTTTGAAGGTGTGATATTATATTATCAAATGAGTTCATGTCATTCTTTTTATCAAGTACATGAAGTTCTTTAATGACGTTTGATTGACAATTTTTTAGACACTTCCATTTTGAGGAGAAAAAGCATTTCATTTTTCCAACAGTTAAAGCTTTGATCCTGTAACACGGTTATTTTCTCGTTCACATGTCCACTTATTGAGTATTCATCTGTTTTTTATAATCTGCAAGTTGTTTTCCTTCTAAAGCCCAAAAATAGCATAATTCCAGCCATTTTAAAGAAAATCAACTCTGTTCCTGCTGAAACCAGGACTCTGATCCTTTTTGATATTTCACAAAGGTTATCCTTAATTAGTTAAATGTAAACTTTTTTTAAAATTATGTAAAATTTTGTCAGATGCTAGTAAAGTTGCATTTCACTACTGTACTGTGATTTATTATGTAGTCTACACTGACAAATGAATACTTGAATATTTTTCATTGGTATTGTTTGTATGCAGCTAAGCTTGCCCTTAGCATCTTAACTGGATTAAGGTCCTCAATACTCCTCATTACTTTACCAGCTTGACTGGCAAGTTTCTAGAGCAGGTTTTTGAAGAGTAATATCTAAAACTTTAAATAAATTACAGGACTCAAGGCGTATTTCAGGTGTTCAGGGATGTTTATGTATTCAGATTTGATGATTCTTATGGTTCCCTTCCAACTATGATTCTATGACTCTGATACTAAATACTCTTGGATCAAATATTTTATTTCATGAAAATCTTCTATTTCTCTTGAGCCCCATAGGCAAATCTATGCATCAAGTCACTACAAGAGCAGCAACTGGCCAAGTTGAAACAACTGTAACAGAACTATATTCTGAACAATATTGTTACTGAAGATTGGCTTTCTCTTCACCCAGTCTGCAAACAAAATGCTTATGGTGCCACTTCAAGTATAATCAACCAAATTTCACATCAGGACTGAAACACATTTTCTGAATTACTTCTGACCAGAAAAGAACTTCTATTTTACCAAAATATGAATTAGGAAAATATATATATATATATCAGGCTAAAAATTTTTGAAGCTCTTTTATTTATTTATGTGTGGTTTCTTCCTGTCATAGTATGAAAAAAAAATAAGGAGTTGAATCATAGAATCATAGAATCATAGAATCACTAAGGTTGGAAAAGACCTAAAAGATCACCCAGTCCAACCGTTCACCTATTCCCAATAGCTCCTACTAAACCATGTCCCTCAACGCAACATCCAGTCTTTCCTTGAACACCCCCAGGCTCGGTGATTCCACCACCTCCCTGGGCAGTCCATTCCAGTGCCTGACCACCCTTTCTGAAAAGTAATACTTCCTCATGTCCAGCCTGAATCTCCCCTGCCGTAGCTTGAAACCATTCCCCCTGGTCCTATCACTAATGACACGAGAGAAGAGGCCGACCCCCAGCTCACTACAACCTCCCTTCAGGAAGTTATAGAGAGCAATGAGGTCTCCCCTGAGCCTCCTCTTCTCCAGGCTGAACATTCCCAGCTCCTTCAGCCTCTCCTCATATGGCCTGTGTTCCAGACCCCTCACCAGCTTTGTTGCCCTCCTTTGAACACGTTCCAGGTCCTCAATATCTTTCTTGCAGTGAGGGGCCCAAAACTGGACACAGTACTCGAGGTGCGGCCTCATTAGTGCTGAATATAGGGGAACAATCACTTCTCTGCTCCTGCTTGCAACACTGTTTCTGATGCAAGCCAGGATGCCATTGGCCTTCTTGGCCACCTGGGCACACTGCTGGCTCATGTTCAGCCGAGCATCAATCAATACCCCCAGGCCCATTTCCTCTACACAGTCTTCCAGCCACACCGCCCCAAGCCTGTAGCGTCGCCTGGGGTTGTTGTGGCCGAAGTACAGGACCCGGCATTTGGCCTTGTTGAAACTCATCCCATTGGCTCCAGCCCAGCTCTCCAGCCTGTCCAGATCCCTCTGTAGGGCCTCGCTACCCCCAGGCAGATCCACACTTCCAGCCAATTTGGTGTCATCTGCGAATTTACTGAGGGTGCACTCGATGCCCTCATCCAGGTCATCAATAAAGATATTGAAGAGGACAGGCCCCAGCACCGACCCCTGCGGAACACCACTCACGACCGGTCGCCAGCTGGATTTAACTCCATTCACCACCACTCTCTGTGCCCGGCCCTCCAGCCAGCTCTTTACCCAGCCAAGAGTGTACCCATCCAAGCCTCTGGCTGCCAGCTTCTGCAGGAGAATGCTGTGGGAGACAGTGTCAAAGGCTTTGCTGAAGTCTAGGTAGACCACATCAACAGCCTTTCCTTCATCCACCAGATGGGTCACTAGATCATAGAAGGAGATCAGGTTGGTCAAACAGGACCTGCCCTTCATGAACCCATGCTGGCTAGGCCTGATCCCCCGGTCACCCTGCACATGCCGCATGATCTCCCTCAAGACAATCTGCTCCATAACCTTCCCTGGCACCGAGGTCAGGCTGACAGGCCTGTAGTTCCCCGGATCCTCCTTACGACCTTTCTTATAAATGGGAGTCACATTGGCAAGCCTCCAGTCTTCTGGGACCTCACCAGTCAACAAGGAGCGCTGACAGATGATGGAAAGCGGCTCAGCTATCACCTCCGCCAGTTCCCTCAGCACTCTCGGGTGGATCTCATCTGGCCCCATCGACTTGTGACAGTCCAGCTGGAGCAGTAGGTCTCTGACTGTTTCTTTCAGAATCACAGGGGGGTTAGTGTGCTCCCCGGCCGAGATTACCAGGTCAGAGAGAGGGGTATCCTGAGGATAACTGGTCTGACTTTTAAAGACAGACGTAAAGAAGGCATTCAGAACCTCCGCCTTTTCCTTATCCTCAGTGGTCACATTCCCAGCCTCATCCAGCAAAGAGTGGATATTCTCCTTTGTCCTCCTCTTACTGTTAATGTATTTATAAAAGAGTTTCTTATTCCTTTTCACACCAGCAGCTAGGTTAAATTCAAGCTGGGCTTTTGCCTTTCTGATTTCACCTCTACACATCCTAACAACTTCCCTGTATTCATTTTGAGTGGCCTGTCCCTCTTTCCACAGGTGGTAGATTCTCTTTTTCTCCCGGAGCCTCAGGAATAGCTCCCTGTTCATCCATGCCGGTCTTCTTCCCCGCCGGCTCATTTTGCAGCTCAGGGGGACTGCCTGCTCCTGCACCCTTAAGACTTCCTTCTTGAAGAGCAACCAGCTCTCTTGGACCCCTTTGCTCGCTAAGACTGAATGCCAGGGGACTCCCCCTATTAGTCCCCTGAACAATTCAAAGTCCGCCCTCCTGAAGTCCAAGGTAGCAGTATTACTATTCCCCCTCCAGGCTCCACCATGAATCACGAAGTCTATCATTTCATGATCACTCTGTCCAAGACAGCCTCCAACCTCCACATCTCCCACCAAACCTTCCCTGTTTGTGAACAGCAGGTCTAGTGGGGCAGTTCCTCTCGTGGGCTCTCTGACCAGCTGTATCAGGAAGTTGTCCTCTACGCATTCCAGAAACCTCCTAGACTGCTTCCTCTGTGCTGTGCTGTACTCCCAGCATACGTCAGGGAAGTTAAAGTCCCCCATGAGGACAAGGGCAGGCGACTGTGCAGCTTGTGCCAGCTGCTTATAGAATACCTCGTCTGTTTCTTCATCTTGATTTGGGGGTCTATAACAGACGCCCACCAGGGTGCCTGTCTTGTCAGCCCTTCCTCTGATCTTTACCCATAGGGATTCAACGTTATCGTCCCCAGTCATAATCTCGGTAGCGTAAAAGCATTCCCTAACATAGAGAGCTACACCTCCACCCCGCCTTCCTTGCCTATCTTTCCTGAAGAGTTTATAGCCATCCATTGCAGCACTCCAATCGTGGGAGCAATCCCACCACGTTTCCGTTATGGCAACTAGGTCATAGTTTGCCTGCTGCACAATGGCTTCCAACTCTTCTTGTTTGTTGCCCATGCTGCGTGCATTAGTGTAGACGCACCTCAGCTGAGCCCCTCGCCTCTCACCTAATCCCACTACCACTTCCCCAGGCTGCTCTCTAGCGGGCCTGGCTTTATCCCCCTCCCCCTTCCTATCTAGTTTAAAGCCTCCTCTACAAGTCCCGCCAGCTCCTGGGCAAGTATCCGTCTCCCATTTGGAGACAAGCAATTCCCATCAGCAGACCTCAGGCCAGATGCCGAGTAGACCACCCCATGATCAAAGAATCCAAAATTTTTACGCTTGCACCAGCCTCTCAGCCTCTCAGTCTTTGAAAAGTAAAGAGCCATAAAAGATACACATTTTAGCTCTTATTTTTTTCTTTAATCTTACTGTTGCATTCTATTTAATATTCTTTTAGTTCACTTAAAATCATATTCTTTAACTTACATTCCAGCAGTTAGTAACTGTGTAACTGAGGTCTGAGAAAGGCCTCTTTTAGTTTGTCAAAGTGCTGAAAAATGAGGATTCTTCTATCTAGTCTATGTGTCGACTCAATGAGGTGAGTGATAATAAAAATTGCCTTTTTGATTTGAAGAAT
Source organism: Lagopus leucura (assembly GCF_019238085.1). Taxonomy (NCBI): domain Eukaryota; kingdom Metazoa; phylum Chordata; class Aves; order Galliformes; family Phasianidae; genus Lagopus; species Lagopus leucura. The sequence goes on along the minus strand of NW_024962252.1, from coordinate 12,109,553 downwards.
TCTATACTGCATGGCTGATCTTTTCATCAATGAAAAAGCCATTTAGCTTAAAAATGGCATGGAAGCCAGTCTTTCCCTTGCTGTAGAAGAGCAGTGGCTCCAATCTTTGCAGATACCTGTAAGATTCTGAGTTTATTCAAGCCATAGAACGTAAAAATATTATGCTCATCTGTATATTAGCAAAAGTAGAAAATTGGAGGCTGCTAAAGATATGGAAGAAATTCAGATTTTTATTAGAAGTTTTATTGAAAAATGTGGTTATACATTTGTGGAGGGAGAGATGGGCTTTCTGAAAAGCAGCAGTATTTTTTAGCAATTTCTGTTTGTGAATAGCTGTCAAGAGGATACGTGATAATACACATGTATTCCTAGCCATTTTAATAAGCTATCTATCTGTCATATCTATCATTTATTTGGAATGAAAATAGTAAACAATGTAAAATAAAATTTAGTAAGGTTAGGGAAAAGTCTATTTACTTCAGACTGCAACAGCAGTGTGGTGCATTGCTTTATCAATATTCTTAGGGAAAAAAAAACAAACTACAAAATTGTACATTTTCACATACCTACATTCATATGGATTATGGCAGCTGGATCTTAGTAGGTCTATATTACTATGTTTGAAAAAGTAGTAATGATTTAGCTATACTACCTAAGTGCTGTAATAAAATGCAGATCTTAGTTCACTTTGGAAAAGTTATTTAAGGGTTTTAATTTGACAAGCTGATGCAGAAGTCAATATTTCATTAAAACTTACATGGTATTTCTGTCTCACAGCAACCCATGCACTGGCTAACATTGGTGTTTTCAAAGGAAGTACTCTGAAGAATTAAATACCAACTTCAGCATTATGAATGGAAAATGAGATAAAATTTACTAAAAAAAAAAAAAAAAAAAAAACAAAACATGAAAAATCACTAATACTATTTGCATAATTTTTAAAATGATTAATCAGTGGCCTTTTCCATTCTTCAAGGATATCTTTTTATCTCTTCTGTCCTTGCTAGAATTTCTGAGAAGAACAAAATCAAAACTAAAATGTCTCACCTAATTCGTTTCGTTAGTTTTTTTTTTTTCAGCTGAGCTAGAAAAATTTGCCAGACTGAGTTGAGCTAGCTCTGACTAGTAATAAGAGTTTAAGCTATTTGTTGTTTATAGCACGCATTATTTATAAGGCACTCATCTGTAGCTCAGATATCGAAGTAGGCATGTCTTACTTCTTGTCAAAATGGTGCTCTTTCTGCCAATTCTAGAGCACTCAGATGTCTTGTAAAGGAACAGATCAGATATACTTCAGCTGGGAAACATTAATACTCACTGATTGTTGCTGTTGCAGTATCTGCTTTGAACACATGCACACACACAGAGAGAAGAAGCTGTAAGACTGCCCTACAGGCATGACCTGAGCTACATGGTGACTTATGCCTACTTCTGCAGCTAATAGTCTGAACTGAAATACCAATCAAAGAATATTAGTCCTAGGACTAACAGCTCATAAAATGTCCTAAAAATGCTCCATGTTTTCAGCTTATATAATCAGGCATTTACAGTATTGGCAACACTGAGCATTTGAAAATCAGGAAATCCTGGAAATAACAGATATTATGCTTATTTTAAAACAAACATCCTCTTTTGTGAAATGGCACTTGAAGTAGTCTGAGCTCTTCAAGATTCTTAGCAGAGCCATAACAGAACAGGATATCTGCTTTATCTTAATATTTTTAAGTTAGAGCTGAGATTATGCCATCATTATATGATTCCGGGAGTGAGAGATTTAAATTAAACTCCAAATTCTATAAGAAAATAAAATGGAAGCCTTATCAAAATAGAGAGACAGACAAAAAGGCAGGGAAAAAAATGACACCTCTTTTCATTATTGTTAGAACCAGTTGAGGAAATTAAAAAGAGGATTAATCTTTCTGCTCTCTAACTGGAAGAAAGAGAAGAAGAGTTCAAGCTATGTGGGTAGTGTCAAGGAAAAGTTTCCCAAAATAAAATTGCTACTGATGAATGGGAACGTCATCTCCATCATGTAAAATCCTGCTTGGAGAGGATTAAGTGCTCAGGGACACATCTTCTGGAAAGAAGCAGATAACAGTAGTGTCTCTTCCTGAGGTAATGTTACTATGTTGAGCCATGCTGTACATCAGGGCATGGCAAAGCCACTGCAGCAGAATCCGTCCCTTCACTGCCACCATTACACCACAATCCATATAATATATAACACCATGCACACTGGAGAAAGGAAGTTATTTTTTCCCCAAGCAGCCATGGTTTCTTGGAAGATCTCACAAATCTTTCAAATAACTATCTGACTGGCTGTAAGTAGTCTTTAGTGAGACTGTGTCCTTCAGAGGGTGGCAAGTGCAGAGGGAGAACAAAGAGCGTTCTCCCTGAGCTGTACAGACACCCATTTGCAAACGCAGAGCTACCAGCTTCTGAGATGCATTTGAGAAATGAATGCATTGCACTTATCATTTTACTATACATGAATGCACAAGTAAGAGGTCCCATTAGCTAAACTCCTTTGTAAATCAAATAGCCTTAGAAGAAATACGGAACACTTGTAATTCAACAGTTGTGCCCCATTTTAAGACCTCATGTGGAATCACACATGACAAAAGGCTGCAGGTCAGACACAGTGACAGGATAGATTCAGAAGTGCCTGGGGAGATATTATAGTGGTTTGACGTAAGATTGGGATGAGTTGCACACAATTTCACCTCAACAGCCAACAGTAACTACACCATCAGTGGCAGCAGAGCTGCTGTAGAACTAGCTGGGCATGCCTGATGGCAACAGTAAATTTCCAGGCACCACAGGAATTTCAGGCTTTCTCTGCCCAGTCCCATCAGTGATGAGGTTGAGGTTGCAGGGGGAAACTGACCCAACTCCCACAGAAAGTAGCTATAGTGCTCCAGGGCTTATGGCAGAGGCCCAGGATGCTACAGCCCTGCCTGTGGGCCATGACTACAGTGTTGACACTACTAGTGCCCTTCTGAGCTGCCCTGTCCACCTGCCATGGTGCAAGGAAGCTGTGTGAGGATCCACTGCACTGACTTGTTTCCTGCAGAGGGCATCACCCCATAATAGTATCTGGGCATCGATACCTGAGCCCATCTAGACCCCATGATGTCAGCTCGTTCTTGAACTGCAATAGATGCCAATTCCAAGGCTGGAACAGGCACTGCTACAGTGGCACTAGGATGCAGGCCATGCAGGAGTTCCCCTTTAGACAGGTAAGTACCTCACTTCATTACATTATTGTGGCATTTCCTTTTTCTTCATCCTACTTTTTCTTTCCCACAACAGCCCCCTCCTAAATGAAGAATCTGTCCCCTAAATAATATTTCTTTTTGGTGTCATATTTGCTACCTTATTGCTATATTTGCTATTTGCAAAAGTTTTTTTTTTTTAATATCAGCATACAAATATCCTTCATTTCGTATGCATATAATTTTATTCATTTAATTAGTACTAGCCTCAATTTTCCTTTAGGTACCCAATATTTACAATTGCATATAATTTTGTTCTTTTATTTAATTAGTAACAGCCTCAATTTTCCTTTACGTCCCCAATTTTTACAACTGCATGCAAAATACACCTGTTTCTCCAGAAATTCCCCCAAAACCAATTTTGAAATCTACCTACCTTTCAATACACTAACTGTAACTTCTGTTGACTTCTTTTGTTGCTGTCTGTCATGTCTAGCAATTTTTCATGTCATTCCCCATCATCTCATACGTTCTTTTTAGTTGGCTTAACCTCAGATTAGTCAGTGATTAGCCAGCATCTTAGTCACCTACCTGCAGTCCTAACAGTGCATATTGCCTGGCTTTTGCAACAGGAAAACAAATGGAAAATTGAAATACATTGGATTTTCAAGACTGTTGTCACAGATTGGTATTAGAGTGATTTCTATCAAGAAATAGAGTCTTCCAAGGTATGAGATTGTGTGTTTGACTCACTGATATTGAAAAGTAAAACCAAACAAATAAATATTTTATTCACTGTCTTGAATGGATGCATGAAGCTGACATTTATATGACAAATAAGTACCTCAGTGCAGATCTGGAAATTCACCTGTTTACTTAATATACACTCTCTCTTAGATCCTGAATCTTGTGTTGTGCACAGGATTGTTTCCATCTTCAACACAAAACTGCCTTTCTTTAATATTTTTAATACCATTTTAAAATACTTGCCTCCATAGTCAAATGTAATTTGTTGGCCTGCTGTCTTTTATAAAAACACCATGTGTTGCACTTTCATTTTATTTCTTCAGCATGAGTAGACTGACAGAGGTGAGATGTTCTCTGTCAAAGGTTTTTTGTGGACACAAAATAGTCCTTCATTTTGACATTAGGTTTCACATACTTTTCCCTTATCAACAGCTTTATTTGCTTTACCTCACCTCTATTACTTTAATGCCCAATCCCTCATCTCTGAATATTTTTCTTTTTTATTGTTATTCTTTCATATTTTATTTAAACAAATCAAAAAATGGGTGTTATCTGGTTTTTTTTTTTTTTTTTTTTTTTTTTTTTCCTTGACGTTCTGAGTTAAATTTCTTTAATAATAAAGTTTCCATGCTAAAAAGGAATGGCATAAATAGAATGTTGTTTTATGTTTTTAAATCACTTGCATTCACTGAATTCTCAGAAACTATTGTTTAAGGTAGAAGTTTGTTTTGACAAAAACAAACAAACAAACAAACAAAAATCCAACAACAAAAGATCCCAGGTTTTCTAATGGAATATGAAATTGTTTTAAATGCACTTTGAGATTCAAATTGTCTATGGTTAAATTTCTATTTAAACATTAATGCAGAAAAATTATTGAGCTACAGGGCCTTGGAAAGCTAAATGAGTTACAATGACTCTGAAGTCATCCAAGAGTCAATAACTTTGTGCACACTCTTATTCTGTCCGATAGATGTAATTGCAATTCAGTGCAAAATCTGAGTTGCTTGCAAATAGAGTTGATGACACTAATATGTTCTTGCAGCCTCCTTTCTTATCAGAATTAAGGTACTACCAGGAGTAGTTACTTTGAATTAAAAGCCATATTTAGATTTGTTTGAATTTTTTTTTATATATATTTTTTGTTAACTTTTCAGTGAACTAGGCAATGGTCTCTGCAGCACACTCTCATCAAGCTAGGAGTTAACATCAGTTTGTGGCATGTAGCTGATACGCTCAAGGACAGGGCTGCCACCCATACAGAAATAAAGAAACTGGAGGTATAGGGCAGTAGGAAATGAATGAAATTCAACAAGGACAAATTCTAAGTCATTTACATGGGAAGGAAAACCTAGGGTCTGGCAGTTCTGCTGAAGACACTTAATTTGGTGGGCAGCAGGTTGAGCATGAGACAGCAGAGTCTTGGCAGCCATAATGGGCAGGTGCATGTAGAGCTGTACTAGCAGGTGCATTGCCTGATAATAGTTTGAGACCATGTCATTAATCCAGTTTGCCTTCCTAGAAGAAGAAAGACGCTGATAAATTAAAGCAAGTTCAGCACACGATCACAAGGAAAATCAGATCCTGGAGCACTTGCCCTTGTGTCCTTGTGAGAAGAGTTTGAGGGAGTTGGGTTTGTTCAGCCTAGAGAAGAGAGAGATCTGGCTGGGACCTATAAGGTGGTCATCAGGAAGACAGACTCTTCACAGTAATGCACTACCAGTGAAAATAAGTTTTTATAGAAGAGTTTCTGAAAGAAATGAGAAATATTTTCTCAACAATGGCAGTCCAGCAATGGTACAGATTGCTTAGAGAGATTGTGTAATTTCCATCTCTGAAAGTTTTCAAAATAAGGCAGACTGATCTCATAGCTAACTCTGCTTTGAGAAGAACTGCTTGAGATCCCTTTTGCCCTGAATTATCCTATGATTCTGTGAATTTTTTTTTTTTTTAATAAAACAGAATCCCTTAAAACTGCCGAAAGCAACAATTAAAATGACTCAGGTGTGCTCAAAGTGCAATTCCGTGTTAATCATATACATCTCTTGTAAGATTTGTATTTTACTTGCCCAGATAGTATTATTGGCTATTATAACTTCTGGCCATATTTAAAATACCCTAAAACCCTTAATGGGGTCAGTTTAGCATTTAAATTCAGTAGAATATGTATATCTTACTTGGTGCTTGTACATTCCCCAGCTGTTTTCTGGCGCTGAATTCTGCACATATCCTAATATTGACTTTTTGTAGCTCAGAAACCACCCACATAACCAGAGAACATTCAGCCTCATTATGCCAATCCTGATAGTTGAAGCAGATACGAAGGGCCTCGGAGTTTCTAAAGGAAGAAATAATAAGCTAAGTAGAACTAGTTTATCCTTCCATTTACTTTGCTAATTCCAATAGGTTGATAAAGACTTAATAGTTTTATCACTGAGAAAGGAATAAAAGGAAAGAGAGGAAGGAAAGAAAGAAAAGAAGAAAGGAAGGAAAGAAGAAAGTAAGAAAAAAAATACAACAGAAATTACACCTAATATGCAGGTAGACAATCTACCTAATACATACAGAAAGAAAAACAAAAACTTTTAAGCGTGCATTCCAATAATACAAAAACACAAATTGTATTTTGCTAAATCCACAGTCCATCATACTCACAAAAACATATAACACATTAAATATGATTCACTTTCGGAAAAAGATGAAAAATATCTGCTAATCTAACACGCAAAATTTTGAAGAAAAAAAAATATTTCTCTAAGACTTGTAAAACAAATCTGGAAATTACATATTCCTCATGTGAATTGCTGGAAAGAGCATAATTTTTTTTTTTTTTTTTCCCCTGGATTTTCTCAGGGATTTGTAAGCTTACATTAGGTAATACTGATTTTTTTAACAGAATTTTAAAGAAAATTCTCTATATATGTTGTGAAGAACTCCACACAAGCAAAGTCTTTTTGGGATCGAGATTTAAACACACAGTCACTACATCAAATTACAAGCTGAAGAAATCAAGGGCTGGGTATGAAGGCAAGGAGAAATAAGGTGTAGGTGTTTGGTGTTTTACCAATGCATGCCAACCAGCCAGTCATGGCTTTTATTCTGCATAGGTGTGGGGCAATCCAATTTTGTCACTGTTTAAAAACAACACTCTTTCATGTGAATGTATATGGGAACTACTGAGTCACGGCCTGAACCTCTGATCCCCTGAGGCGAGCCATGAGTCAGCCAGAAGAGCACAGGTGAAGGCAATTCACCTGTGCTACCGGAAGGGGTGGAGCCAGGCTCCACCCCTCCCAGACCTATTTAAGAGCTGGCTACCAGTGGGGAAGGGTCTTGTCTGGAGATCCCTTCTTCTGGTGTTTTGTGGTGAGCCCAACTTAGGGTAAGCCTTCCATTTGTTCTCTTTTGTTATCGTAATCTACTTCACATAACTCTTGTTTATTTTGTGATTGTAGCATCTTAATATCCATTGATTATACAGAATGACTGAAAAAAATTACCTGTACTGCAAAGACATTTATCTTAGAGTCATAAGAAAGGTATAGCAAAATGTAGCTGCTGGTGCATTCTATAGTATGTATAGGGAACAGATCAACATGTTTGTTTTTTCATTCTTGCCTGATGTCTTGATAGCACTAATGCATATGCTTTTTCCAAGGTATGAAGTCTTAATCCTGCTCATTTTATTTTCATTATCTGTAAAATCTTGTTTATATGTATATATATATATAAATGTATGTGTTACAGTTAGGTCTTTTGTCTATCAACAGGAAGTAAAAGCATCTAAAGAAAATTAAAGATGAAATTTTGCCTAATGTTATTGTTAATGCCAGAGGGAGCTTAAAAATATAAAATTAATAGTATATTTATTCAAGCAATACAAACATTACTTTCTTTCTTTCCTCCCTAAAACAACAAAAAACAACAATGTGCAACATTACTTATTTTTCAAAAAATATGCGTATGTAAACTAGATATTTGTAAAAATATGTGTTAAAAATTATACATTCTTAACAAGGTAAATGCGCGCTTACATGGTAGCACCTTTTATTTTTATATTTTCATACTGGTTTTCATCACTTTTTCATAAATTAATTGCAGAAAACTTTGCATGGAGTATAACATGTATCTATTTCCTGGTTAAAAAAAAAAATAAATAAGAATTTCGACGGCTATTAAGGAAATCACTTTTGAAGTATTGAACCTTAGAGACACATGAAAGTACAAATCTGGAGATGGGAAATGAAGTGGATATGCAGCTAGAGGCTAAATTGAATGATGAAAATTCTCTCAGGAAATATTAAGAAGGCATTTTAAAACTTCTGTATGTAAATGGATTTCCTATTTGATTTTTCAACTTAAAAAAAATAGAAGATAAAAGCAAAAAATAAAGCCCCCCAAAATGTGTAATGTTTTGTGTGAATTAAATAGATCTGTATGGTAAAGCTGTTTTCTGTCCACAGCAGAGAATAGCAAGAGAAGTGATTTGGAGAAGCAAATTCATTACAACTGACCACACATTTGATTTCAAAAGCTTATCTGTTTGGCTAAGAAAAATTAGGATTTTCATCTATAAATTGAATCATTTTTTCTGAGAATTAAAGATCTTTCACGTAATGTTACTGATAGAAAATGACATTTATACTATTTTGGCCTGTCAGTAATGAATAAACATCACAAACTGTATAGAAATCATGCTATTATGATATAAAGAGCTGTTAATGTACTTCAACCGGAAGGGCTTTTGAGCTTTACACTAAGACTGAATGATCTATAAATCTTCTTTCCTCAGATTCTCTCTTCAGTTTTCCAATGACGCTGAGAAAATGAAAACCATCAAAATAATAACATTCATTTTTCCCTTTCACTGTACACTTCCATAAATACACATTTTTAAGGTTAGTGATCATGAGGAGGTAGATAAATGTATGTTCATATTTTGAAGGATCCCTGTTCAAGTGTTCATCTAATACAAAAAGTAATAAAAAACAAAATTAGATTTGAATGTTAAACTCCTCAAGTTTTTGAGTTTTTCCAAAAATGGTGAGACTGTATGTTTCTAGTTTAAAATCACAGAAATTGAATAAAGTCACAGTTCATATAAGCCATATTTTCTTATGAATTGTAAAATATGAGGGTTAAAGTAAGTTTTACTGAGTTCTTGCTCCAAAAGTAATGGCTCCTATTTATTGCTACGGAAACAACAGTAATACAGAGGACACAAAAGCACTGATAGAGCAAATTCTCAGCTACAAGACACTTTCAACTTAGTCATGATGCATTTTCACCAATTGAACAAAAGTCTGCAAGCCATGCTTGTAAAAATCTGCATGGCTGTCTCAAATGTGGCTTGTCTACCTCATTGCTGTTACTACTGCTGAAACACACCACCCACCACTTTGCTGTACTCACATCTACTGTTTGGTTTCCATAACATTCAGCAAGTGTCAATGAATCTCAACTGGTGCCATTTTTTTCTGCTTGAAGAAATTCAATTGCACACCTTTGCTTCATACTCACTTTCATGTCAGACACAATTTTGTCAGGCTGCCCCTCTGTTGCCATCTGTCACACAGCAAAAATGTGATGGAATATTGTCAGAAAGGTTCAACCTCTACTGCCATACCACCAACATCTGCTTCTAATATTATGCGCCAACATAATAAAATAGGCATTACTTTCAGAGCAGCCTTTGAATCAAATCCCAGAGATATCTAGAAAAGTATATCCTAATCTTCCATGTTTACAGCCTAGGTTTCTGGGATTCTACAGGTAGGACCCTTCATATAATATTTTTACAAGAAAATGCTACCCACGGTGATAATAGAAATAGATGGATTGTAAGATCTGTCCAAAAGGAACTGTTTTTCTCTCTACTTGAGAAGAAAATATGTGCAGTTTTGCAGTCTACTGATAGTCAAAGATAAGTTTCTGTTGTATGTTTCTTCTGAATCCCCTCCTGAAGTAAGACTAGTTCTCTAGTTCTGCAGGAATCACACCATGCTTAATCTGAGTCTTCTGAAATACATAATAGAACTCGCACTAACTTCCACAGATTCTAAAAGCCATATTGTTAGTGACATCACATGCTCATTTTTTCTTACAGTGACTTTACTAGAGTGTGATCTGGGTCTTCATATTTTGAATTTTGTGAGAATGTACGTGGCAAATATTTACTTTATTTCTAATAAACTAAACAAACAAAAAAACCCCAACCTATCGCTCTGGTCTGCTAGTACTTTTCACCTAAATTGCATAAGTCTGTGTTCTGGAAGACTTCTTCAGGAAGTCTTACCATTCTATGTCTAAAGAACACTGGGTTCTACTGACCAAATGATGACATTGCATCAAAGACATGCTCTGCCTAAGAAGCTTAGATTTCTTTTTAAAAATGACCTTTGCCAAGTAAAATGACACCACACTGTAATCAGAGTAATAAAAGGAGATTATGAGCAAAAAGTAGAATGCTCAAAAGTAAGAACAAATTATATGAGCAACGGTTATTTGACCTGAGACAATCACAGTAGCAACTGCTAGGATAGATATTATTTTATGTTAAAGGAGTTGTGGCTATACTTTCATTTAAGAAATGTATGCATGAGCCATCAGCCAGAGGTTGACCACTGGTACATTTGTCTATCCTCTTATCTCGTGCAGTTGTGACAAATTAGGTAATTGGCAGGAACAGCTATAGACTAATCCAGCTTTTTAACACGTCTGGCTTCACGTGGATTCAAGTGCTTTGATTTTGAATCACTTTCAGAATAAACATATATAAAACACATTTTAGATGGTTCCATTCCGTATCAGGAGTGATGCATTTTGATTCACTTTAAAACCTTTCTTAAACATTCTAGGGTAAAATGAAGAAGACATTTATTTAAAAAAAAAATAAAAATTCAAAATGCCTACTTGTTCAAGACACAGACTTACTGGGGCCTGAAACATTAGGGTAGGGTATGTTACGATGATTTTACCTCTTTTTTTTTTTTAGCATTGCTGGTAACTGAGTTAAGCAAGAAGGCAGCCCATGCTACTCTGCAGTCTGCTCATTAATTGTTCTGTCCTAAAGTTTAGTTCATGAGGATTTAAATGTCACTAGCTAAAACATTCCTAGTTGAGAGGTTTGAAAAGAAATACTATTCCTGTCCGACTTCCTTCCCCTGATGTTATTAAAAGATGGGCATTCATCTCTTAACTGTTTTGGAAGGGAGGAAACTGTGCAGAGCCTCTCCACGAAAGAGCAGCATTTCCCAGTTCTTTCTGAATTCCTCAGGAACTGCAAGAGCTCAGAGAGAAAGACAGTTCAAAACTCAGCAAGATGCATTGACTCATACAGTGTCAAATAGACTCTTCAAAATGTAGCCTTTCCTGGTTTCCAGCTCCTGCTGAGAGCTGTGAAAGCCCATCTCCTGCTAAGCTGGAAGACTTTACCCCAGTTCTGTGTTACCTCAAGCTTGGCTCAAAGGTATTTCAATACTTCTCTTGAGTCACAGCACATTTTTTTTGTGGGTAGATTTCACCATACAGACTTGGGAACAAGACTAGCAATATATTGAATACCTTTTGTCACGGAGTTGACCAGATCAATCTATGTCCGTGACAGGGGCGACAGGCCTCTGCCCTCCCCCCCCACCCCAGTCCCACAAAAATGGGAAGAAAGGAAGGGAGGAAAAGAGC
>NW_024962252.1:12071358-12097901 GCF_019238085.1 Lagopus leucura | reverse complement strand
AACCCAGAAACAAAAAAGAACAAAAACAAAATCATAGAACCATGACACCTTTATACTTACATTTATCATATTTTTTTCTAAAACGTGCAGCTCTAAGAAGAGTAACTTCTAGTCAAACCTTACAAATACTTAAGGGGTGGTTTCTTACTTTATAAAATGGGCATTAGTGGTTGTCAAAAGTATGGGGCCGGGCTCTTTTTTTTTTTTTGTGATACTCAACTACAGGGCAAGAGGCAATGGGCACAAATCTGATCACATGAATTTCTATCTGTACATGAGACAGAACTTCTGTGATACTGAGAACTTATGCTAAAGTGTGAATTGTTATATAATTGCATTGAAACTTAAAAAAAAAAAAAAAAGAAAAAAAAAAAGAGAGATGTATTTAAAATATTTCAAAAAATAACAAACAATTATCCTTAAAGAGCATTTCTCGTCCAATTTACAGCAGAATTTATCTTATTCTTTATGCCTTCCAGTCATGGTCTGAAAAAAACAGTGTATGTGTTTTCATAGTGGATTTAATGCAATATTCAAATCTCAACTGGAAATAAATTTAAGAAAAAGAGCAAATTTCATAGAAGAGAATTTCAAAACTAATTTTACAATTGTTTTATGACTGTTGGGAGAAATATTGTGGATGCAGAGCAAAAGTTGCTCCTGGACATTTTTTAGCATGCATCTAGCCTCAAAAAGAAATGGAAGAGGATGAATTTTGATGTCATTTTGAATAAACGAGGGAGAAGATGGAATCTCACACTCTAGAAACTCAGAGCTGCCCTAAAATGGTGAAATAGTACCCTACTCTTCTCATGAATTGCACAGAAATTCACAGGCAAATTCACTCAGATGAATAATCCATCTCCTGCTAATGTCAATTTGACAGAATCAGTAAATAGTAGTTTCACCAAAGTGTATCATGTGTACTGTTCAAAGAGATTAGATACATTGAAATGCTAAGTGTGATTTGTAAATCAAATCCAGATGGTGTGATGGCATGACACATGTTTTATCTATGCTGAAATTCTATCATGCCCTCTAATCCATTTGGCATAAAGACAAGTGTTTGATAATTGAATTTGATGCCATACATTTAAGATCAGAATATACTTCAAGTTCTTTACACGGATCCATTTTATTTTTTTCAGATCTCTTTAGAATTCCACTTCAGTAGGTGACTTATGTTGAAATGCTGGAAATGATTGTCTACCTAGACCTTAAAGATCTCCAGAAGTTTTGCTAACACTTTGCTAACCCCTGTATGAGACTTACAACAGTGGTGCTAAAGATTTTCTGCATGTATGAGATATGGACAGACAACCACACTTTACACAGGGAGAACTTTAAAAACTGATTGTTGATTTTTTTTTTTTTCTACCTTTTCAAAACCTCCTAAGCATATTTTGTTACCGTTTTCCAGGAGCTTATCTACTTTTCTATATTCAATCAGTAGAAGCATATCGTATCTAAAAGCTTTGATTTTCTAACACCTGCAAGGTAGAAAACCTTTTTTTTTTTTTTTTTTTGCTTCTACTGATCAGCAGTTGTTTTCATACCAATTCTTCAGCTTCAGTGCACAACCTATGTACAGAGGGATTGCTCAGAGGGATGATACAGTCCATAACGAATTCTACATTAGGAAGTTGAAAATTGGGCTAATCTTCTTGCAAGACTATGTCAGCAATGGAGACATGAAAAACTTCTAAGTAGAAATCTAAAAAAAGTTTCCAGATCTTATCAGTAAGAAAATCCCCTTCTAAGAACACAAGGTTGTTTTGGTTGATGCCTTTGCTTACTGCAGTAAATATCAAGGAAGATATTAAACATTTCCACACAAAATCTTAACCAAAGTGGATGCGTAACATAACAGTCTAAAAAGTAACACTATACTGGGTTGATTTCACTATAAAATGGCTTAATATTACTCAAAGTTTTTCTTTCTGAACATAAAATGTTTAACAATGATTTTGGGAAATTCAAGTCATGCTGGCAATAAGACAACTGTTTTGCTTTGAGCTCCTTTTTGTTATGAAATACTAAAATAAAGAAAACAGCCATTCCTGCGTGATAGAAAGTGTCCTTTCACTGATGCACTAAAGAATGACACATAATTCAAGTGAAAGGGATTTTTATAAATCCCTGCGCATCTATAGAACTCAGTTCTATAGCCTTGATCCTACAAATAACTCGGCATAATTTTATTTCATGTATGCGAAAATTTTCACAAACCATGATGCAAATCAGAAATTAAATGATTATCAGACAAGATGAACTAAAATGATTGTAAGAACAAAAATTAATTTAAAATATTTCTTAGATTAAATACTTTTATGTCAAATAAAATGAAAATAAGAAGGGCTGATTTCACCTCATTTTTGTTTACTTAATATGAAATGCCAAACATCAGAGTTCAGAGTGAGAATACAAATAAAATATTTTCAGCATCATAAAGTATTTAAAGATAGTACAGAAACAATTGTATTCATACTGAAGTATTTTATACTATTTTAATGAAAGATAAAATTTTGTTCAAGCTGCATTCCTGTAGTAGGTTAATGTCCAGCTTCATACCTTAAATGATCACCTAGGAAGCTTTATTTTTAAAATGTAGCTTTACATTAATGTTTATGTTCTGTCTTAATTGTTTCCTTAATGTTAATTGAAACTTCCTGCTGCTTCACGGCTCACTCTGAAAGTAATGCCTTTATATATTTTCATGCAAACTACAACATATACAAGGAGCACAATAACATGTTTGAGCAAATTCTCAGCTACAGAACAATATTTTTCAATAGCGTGACCATAACAGCTACACCTTTTCAACAGAGATGAACAAGAGCCTGTACGCCACACTTGTAAATATCTGCATGGCCATCTGGAATGTGGTTTGTCCTTCACATTGATGTAATCATTACTGAAATGCACTGTCCCCACTGCTTCACTGTGCTCACATTCACACTCTGGTCTCCATAAACATTCAGAAAGTGTTGATGAATATTAATGGACACTTTTTTTGCATGGAGGAATTCAATGACACACCTTTTCTTCATACGCACTTCCATATTGGACACCATTTTGTCAGTCTACCTCTTTTTTGCCTTCTGTCACACAGCAACAAAATGTAACAGAATGTAGATGAGAAAGTTCAACCTCTACTGCCATACCACCAATACTCATCTCTGACATCACAGTATGAGAACTTAGGTTACAGCCTAAACCAGTGGTTGAGCACCTAGTGAAGAAAGGACGCTAGCGCTAAAAGCACAGGTACAAACTGTTCATCTGCGCAACTGCTCCCTAACTTCATTCTAGGGCTGGCAGCCAAGAGGAAAACTTCTTTACTTGGAGATCACTTCTGTCTGGGAGTTTTCCTGCAAACCCTTATCTTCTTGACAAGGTAAGCTTTTTATTTTTATTATCAGCTTGTGAATAATATTTTTCTTGAGTCACTTGAAAACTGGTCAGAGGCAACTGTATACCTCTATTCTTTCTGTACGGCCAACATGATAAAACAGGAGGTATTACTTTTGGAGAATCTTTTTTATATCTCTGTGCTACAAGTTTAAGACCCTACTGCGAACAATAAGCAGTTTACTACACTTGAAGACAGTATATCCACAAGCATTGTGCTGATACTTCCCTTGCACTTGGGACATAATTGCTGTGAAGACAAATATCTTAATAATTCAAACTAATATCAATATAATATCATAATATCATAAAATTAATAATCTCAAACTAAATAATTTGCCAGAACAAAAGTGAGAAGATATTTCCACACTTATTTAATTTCTTCTTTGGTTTACAGTTTTTTTCAGGGAAATTTGAGAAGTAAGAAAGCTAAAAAAAACTGTATACCGTCACCATGAAGATGAAGGAGAGGTGTGGCTTCAGCTGATTTACCTATGCTGAGACATTTATCTATTGTTATCTGTTCTCCCTATGCAGGTCGATTTCATTTCCATTAGGATTTAAAAGCTGTATGAAGTGAAGCGTTCAAGTTAGCTTTTATTCTGTCTCCCCCACCCAAAATGGAACTACCAATTAATAGATCAGTATCTTAGAATCACAGAATGGTTTGGGTTGGAAGGGACCTTTATGATCATCTAGTTCCAATCCCCCAGCTATAGTCAGGGACACCTCCCTCTAGGCCAGGTTGTTCACAGCCCCGTGCATTCTGGCCTTCAGTGCTTCCAGAGAGGGGGCAATCACAATCTTGCTGGTTTGTGGGAACTAAATGTTTGCTTGGGAATTCAAAATATTGGTTTGTTATCAACATTATTCTCAGCCTAAATCTAAATCATGGTACAGTACTATATAACTCCATAGAAAATTATCCTAAACAAAAACAAGATGATATCTCATGCGGTATCCATTTACCACAGATGTTCTTAAAAAGCATTCTGGTCAATGCTGTTTCACGCCATGTCCCAGACCCCATTCAGGTACCTTTTCTATGCTTCTCACCACCTGCACACAGCCTGTCAAAGGAATTACCTTAAGCTATGTCTCTCTCTCTTGACTGTTTGAAAGTCCAGATGGTGGCCTATTTGAAACATCTGGTCTGGTACCTAGAAAATTTGAGGGTTAGCATCACTTTTGCTGTGCCCTTCTAGGCATTAATGCTGTGTCTTAATCAGATAGTGGAAAACTGCTTATTGATCATTTAGGGTCCCATTCTTCTCAGTTACACAGGAGTGTATAAGAATTAATTTCACTGATGCAGAAGTGCAGGTGAGCAGAGGATGTAGATCTTAATCTTTAAAATCTTTTTGTGTTTTGAAAACAGTAAGCAAATAAAAAGCATACATTTTATTCACTTCTGGAATTAATATTACACTCTTCATCTCTGCAGTTCAATCAAGTACTGTGCAATTTCTGGTTAATGAATGTGGCTTGTGCTAAAAGACTTAGACTACTGAGAGTATATTGCTGATTATCATTTTTTCAGTATAATGTTCTTTGCTGATATGAGATGATGGCTTTCCATTAAAATTTACATGTTATAATGTTAAAGCATTATATTTTAGGCAATTAATTTTAAATCCAAAGGTTCTATCTATTTTTTAAATAAATATAATAAACCAATAGTTAAGGACAAATTTTTAATGTCTTGGCAAAAATAATTACTGTCATTTCCTGTAGCTAAGAGGTAGATAACACGAATTATAAAACTGGCTGGCATATTTTCTTATTCCTTCTGGAAGGAGAAGTGCAGATTCTATGATAGCTGAAACTATCTACTGGCATACCATGTGATACACAGCACCATGAAACAGTAGAACATTCTCTAATAGCCTTATTGATGAATATACATTTATAAAACTCTGCTGCCTACTAAAGGAAACACTGGCTGGACTTTAATTACATCAATATGGTATATTCAATGTAGACAATAAGAGATACTTTAGAATTAAGAATTATCTGTCTCATGGGATTAGCACGGTGGCCTGTTTTCTGGAAAACTGAATACTCATCGCAGGTAAAAATAGGTTTGTTCCATACATTTTCTGGCACTTCTACTTACTTTAAACCACTGTGAGACTGTTTAACAAAACACTAACACTTTTAATACTGTTGACAGTATTGATTCAGGTGTCCCAATTGTTGTTCTCTGCAAATGACTGCTGATGAGACAATCTAAGTATGCATTCACCCGATACAGAGATACTGCTCTCTTAGTTCAGCAGAGGCAGGGAACAGAGCAGTAGCTGGAAAAAGATGGAATATCTCTCTTGACTGCAGTGCTATTATGGATGGATATAAACTCTTCAGAAAGAACAGGATAAGACAGGGAGGAGAAGCTCAGGCTTATGGACCTCTTGTACAGAACGAGGTGAATGAGAGCTTGTAGATCAGAGCAGAAGAGAGGCCAGTGGGAGTGATGTCAGAAGGGACTGGATACGTCTGGAAGAGTTGATGAGGTATTCTTTAAACAACGTAGTCTGGAGGAAAGAAGCCTTTAGAGGGTCTTTGTAGCAGCCTCACAGTACCCAGGAAGATCTTCAGAAAGAAAAAACCAGACTCTTCTCAGAACCTATTGTGTGCTATGGAAGAATGAGTGACATGGGGAAAAGTTGAAAAAAAGTGGTTAAGACCGAATGTAAGGTGAAACTTACTCCTTGTGAGGACTGTCAAGAAGTGGGGCAGTTTTCTCAAAGAAGTAGTATGCATCTTACAGGTTTTCAAGGCCAAACAAGGAAATACGCTGAGCCGCCCAATCTGATCTCATAGCTAACCTTGCTTTGCGCAGGAGGTTGGGCTGGAAACCTTCTCAGGCCATCCTGAATTACTTTATGGTTCTTTGAAAATGCTTTGTTTCTATAGCTCTATCTACTTCACAGTTGATTACTTCTCAGTAATTCTTAGTAGAGATACAGTACTTATGACCCCTTTTATCATCCCTTCCACATCTTGCTTGCCAAGAGGTGGAATTAGATAATGAAAGACGCATGAATAATATGAATGAAATATGAATGAATATGAATGAATAATGAAAAACAGCTTCAAAGACGCAAATACTTCAGATTTTATTACTGTGGAGACCAGAAGAGTGTTTTCAGAATGTGAGAAGAAAATATGAAAGAAATACAGTGGTTCAGAGCTTCAGGGTTTGCAGTATTTACTCTAAATAAATAAAAAAACTGCTGTTTTCTTTGATCCTTGTCATCTCAGAGGCCCTTCACAAACAGGGATCTGACAATGAGTGTGAAGTTCATCCAGGACCCAGAGGTACACCAGTTTTACAGGCCAATACACTGCAGTGAGGAAAGCCTTTGACCATTCATGCAGATTTTCAAGTCAGATTCAAAGGTCACTAGTGTTAATTGGACCCTTTGATATTCATGGTTGATGTTAACTGAAGTATTTCATTTTCATGGACACATTGAATGCCAATATTTTTACCCTTTTAAGGAGAGGCATAGGAGATGACATAAGACAGCTCATGTTATTAAACTATCTAAAATTCAAATTGTTTATAAATAGTGTGAGTTTTCCATCTGAATAAAAATACACTGCGATCACTTAAATGTAGAAATAGAAAAAATAATTATAATGGCATCTAGATCTGTTTGCAAGATCTCAGCAAGCCATTATAACATTGAGGAAAAAAGTTTGTGTATATGCATTTCAGTATGTAATAGTTTCTTCATATACATATATCTGCATTAGGCACATTTTAAAAAATGTTAGTGAACGGCTTCTAATAACTTAAACCAGAATACTAGACAGGAAAGGTAAAGAAGGATATGCATCCAAAGCTCTAGTAAAATACATGGCCAGCTTTATCTCTGATAATAGCAAAAAATCTAAAGACCTGTAGTTTCATCAGGAATGCCTTTAATATTTTTAAAGCCTGAGATAGCAAGAACAAAAAACCGTGACCCCACCGTACTTACAAGGCTGTCTTTGTTCCAAAGAGCTTACAATTTGAGACAATGTAAGAACATGGATGGAAGAGGAATGAGGGGAGGAGTATGAAAGGATAATGCTGATTGTAATACATTGTACCTAGCATGCTTAATCATTAATTGTTTGATATTTGCTAGCATACTCTTCCAAAGTTTTGTCCCTGTGCAACAAATGATAGAAAACATAAGTAAACGTGAGCAAATACAGTAAAAATAGTAGTAGTTGATAATCTTACAGCATTTTCGTGAAGCACTCTTGAGCACTCAGAAAAGAACTAGTCTGAATGTTTTGCTGTGTTATGCCTTCCCATAAGGTACCAACGTGTTTACTGAAAAGCACTGAACCCTTTTATTGGAATAGAAAGATCAAACCCCTTTTTGGGAATGAAGAAGCTGCAAAACAAATCAAAGTCATTGCTTTTTCTTTTTTTTCCAGCTTCTCCATATTTGACACTTGTCTGCCTGCAAAGCAAATGCAACTAAAAAAAACAAAAACAAAAACATTTCTTCTGTTTCCATGGAGAGTTTCAAAAGAAAATTTGCTTTTAAAATGTAAATCAACCACTACATTGATATGAAAAAGGGAAAAAGTGTGGAGGAAGACAAACACCCCATAGCCCACCATCAAAAAAAATAAAAGACATAAGCAAATGAGAAAGTCAAATTATAGAAAATAAAACAAAGGTAATTAAATTTTATATTTATTTTATTATTATTAGCTAAGGTAAAATGAAAAGAGATCAGTAGGTATGTAAGAGACTATATAAGTTCTCTAGCATGCTCTGATCTTCTGGTGAATAGAAAAACATGCTTGATATTTCTGAAAAAATTATGAATAAGAAAGATGTCTCAAGATAAGTAAAAGCAGTTTGTAAAGCTGAGAACCAATGGATTGTTTTACTGATTGGTATACAAATAATATTTATGGTAGTAACTGAGGACAGAAAGAGAAAAAATACTTACTCAGACTTCAACTTAAAATCAGTTCTGAGCAATGGACTTTAAAGGGACATGTTGTGATTTTCAGAAATGATTGTAGTAGAGACAAAACTGCTGTTAATTTTAATGAAAATTGAATGTTTTAGCAATCCTAGTTGGCTTTTGAAATCTTTATATAGCTTGTCATATCTGACTGTCCTAAACAAGGCCACATAGGTAACTTCAAGAGTTTGAAAGTAAGAAAATATATTCGATGAAAATGTGTTCACATTTTCTTTCCTTCCCAGCACAGCTGTAGGTTCCTAATAGAACCTGTAGGTACTAATAAGACCCATAACTAACTGTCTGTAGCACAGAACACATGGAGGACATGTAGATTGCTGTTTATATCTTAAAGAATGTTTATACTGTTTGTCTTTTGCAATCTAACCTTTGTGTCAAAGCCAATCTCCTTCCATGGTGGCTAGAAAACAGTGAGCTCCTCAAGAAGGCTGTCCAGAATCATAGAATAATTAAGGCTGGAAAGATCACCAAGATCATCTAGTCCAACTGTCAGCCCATGCCTGTGATCACTCTAGAACGTGGCACTCAGTGTAACATCTAACCTTTTTTGAAAACCTCCAGGGACGGTGACTCCACTGCCTACCTGGGCAGCCCATCCCAATACCTCACAATTCTGAGAAGGAATTTTTCCTAATATCCAACCTGAACCTCCCTTGGTGAAACTTGAGGCTGCTATTTCTTGTCCTGTTGCTGTTCTCTGTGAGAAGAGGCCAACAACCATCTTGAGACAAACTCCTTTCAGATAGTTGTAGAGAATGATAAGGTCTCCCTTGAGCCTTCACCTATTCTCTAGAGATAGCTTAAGAGGTCTTCTGCCTGAAACTGAATCCCAGAGATGTATCCTCCTCCTGTGTGTGGCTACATGCAGATGTTCCTGGAGCCATCCTGTCACATCACACTGGATTTGGGAAGATCTTGCAACTTCCCCTTTGCCTTGCCAGAGAGCACAGATCTTGTCAAAGCAAGAAACACCCAGTACAGCTCCCCTGCATTCATCCTAATCATTCAGACCACTACTGCACAGTATTCAGCTGAAAAAGTTCCAGAGTCAGCAACCTCATTTTGTCCTTCCCCCCACAGATTTTTAGCCATGTTAATAGATCTTTCCTAGTTCTTTATAATGTACAAAAAGCCAAAGCAGACTCGAGTCACAACATTTCTTGAAGAATGTAGGTTTTATATTTGAAAAAAACTGAAAAAATAGAAAAAAGTGGGATAAAAGTATGTGGAAAGTATGTGTGAGTGGGATAAAGAAGAAGAAAGGCTACTTACAGGTTTGGAGAAAGCTGAATGAATAAATAAACCTATTGATGCTAATTCGTATAGCACTGCCTGAAGTCTGTCCTAGCACAGCTAGGATGTGATGTGGCTGTCGGCAAATTCCTCATCAGAGTGTTACACTCCTTCTCTCCTTCAAATGTCTAAGAGAGAGAGCACAGTAGGGAGATAATACAAAATAGTAGCAAGAGTTAAAACATGCAACTGAAAAGAAAATAAATGGTTTGGTCAGATTTAATCTATGAAGTAAAAGAAGTTTTATTTATTGTTGTTAGAAGAATATTCAGGTGAAAGCACTACTTGTTTTCTCAAGTACAAAAGATTCTGAAATTTCAAAAGAATCACTCTTGACAGTGGTACATATTGTGAATACTTACCAGCTCATTTATTAATTCCATGAGTACCAAGAAGAATGTGCTAGCCTATTTAAAATGACAAGATTCTAGAGAATCAAAGCATCTTAGGGACATG
Organism: Lagopus leucura; assembly: GCF_019238085.1. Lineage (NCBI taxonomy): Eukaryota > Metazoa > Chordata > Aves > Galliformes > Phasianidae > Lagopus > Lagopus leucura. The sequence continues at coordinate 12,087,738 of NW_024962252.1, read as the reverse complement.
GGGCAAAAACTGTATTCTTTTTTTAACTACTGACGCAATTGAAGTGGGGACACTAAAACTGCCATATTCTTGAAAATGACTTCTCTTTAATTGTTTAGGCAAGAGGCAGTAAGTGATTATAGAAGTATTCCTAAACACTCATGTAATTAATTGATTTGCTAGTGAGGTGTTTTGCCAATGACCACATTTTTTTTCCCCAAATCCTTACATTTTTGTTTCCTTTTGTTTCTGTTTAAGGTGAATTAAATTTTTTTTTCCAAACTGATGAGGATATGAGTCTGTGAATTTCCACTAAGACTTTTCAAGAAGGTTTAAATTTTTTCTTACCTTCTGAACTTTGCACTGAAGCAAAGTATCTCTAAAGTGAGCCTAGGAAGTATGATTCAGTATGACTAGGTTAGAAAGATACTTCACTGATTATTAAAGTCTGTCTTTGGAGCATTATGTTCTATATCTTTTTTGGAAACAGATAGATAACATAGAATCATAGAATCGTAGAATCATAGAATCATAGAATCACCAAGTTTGGAAAAGACCTAAAAGATCATCCAGTCCAACTGTTCACCTATTCCCAATAGCTCCTACTAAACCATGTCCCTCAACACAACATCCAGCCTTTCCTTGAACACTCCCAGGCTTGGCAATTCCACCACCTCCCTGGGCAGTCCATTCCAGTGCCTGACCACCCTTTCTGAAAAGTAATACTTCCTCATGTCCAGCCTGAATCTCCCCTGCCGTAGCTTGAAGCCATTCCCCCTGGTCCTATCACTAATGACACGAGAGAAGAGGCCGACCCCCAGCTCACTACAACCTCCCTTCAGGAAGTTATAGAGAGCAATGAGGTCTCCCCTGAGCCTCCTCTTCTCCAGGCTGAACATTCCCAGCTCCTTCAGCCTCTCCTCATATGGCCTGTGTTCCAGACCCCTCACCAGCTTTGTTGCCCTTCTTTGAACACGTTCCAGGGCCTCAATATCTTTCTTGCAGTGAGGGGCCCAAAACTGGACACAGTACTCGAGGTGCGGCCTCACTAGTGCTGAATATAGGGGAACAATCACCTCTCTGCTCCTGCTTGCAACACTGTTTCTGATGCAAGCCAGGATGCCATTGGCCTTCTTGGCCACCTGGGCACACTGTCGGCTCATGTTCAGCCGAGCATCAATCAATACCCCCAGGTCCATTTCCTCTACGCAGTCCTCCAGCCACACCGCCCCAAGCCTGTAGCGTCGCCTGGGGTTGTTGTGGCCGAAGTGCAGGACCTGGCATTTGGCCTTGTTGAAACTCATCCCATTGGCTTCAGCCCAGCTCTCCAGCCTGTCCAGATCCCTCTGTAGGACCTCGCTACCCCCAGGCAGATCCACACATCCAGCCAATTTGGTGTCATCTGTGAATTTACTGAGGGTGTGTGTCTCAAAAGTAATTTATAGAATCCAGACTATGAGATAACTCTATCACACTAGATCTTTGTTGTTCATACAGTAGCTCAGGAAATGCCACCAAAATGATTTTGAACAGAAACTCAAAAGTAAAATGGTTAGTTCTGAAGAGTACTGGACTTTACAAGAGTGCAGTACATAACAATTCAAAACTGAAAGCTGCTGTTTTCTGATAAACCTGAGAAAAGCATGGGGTGGAGGCAGTATCATAACTATCTTGACACTCACAGAGGATTAGACTAGACTAAATTAGGAATGCTACACTTGTCTTCTAGCCAAAGTGAGTCTTTCTGCTGGCATAGCTGCTGCAGCATGTTTAGTGAACTTCCACTTTCCTGATGAAATAAGCTCAGCTCTTTTTTCACCTTAAATTATCAAGATAAGGCTGACCTGTGCCAAGAGTTTCAAAAATGTTTGATTCCTTTGAAAATAATTCTTATTGTCTTTTTGTGAGAATTCTGCTTAAAATGGGATATGTGTGTTTAAATACATGTTTACAAGTAAAATCCTTAAATACACATAGTTTCCAAGCTAAATACCTATGCAGTAGACATACATTGTGTGATTGATATTGATTACTACAATGGATGGCAAAAGGGAATTTAGACAAGCAGCTTCTGCCGTTCTCACAAAGGACTGTGTATCAAATTCTAGCACACTGTGCTGAAAGATAATCCCCAAGAATCAGATGTTCTCCCTCCAGATTAGTTTATAATAGAATTGACTTTCATACTAAAAAAGACCTCTTAACAATGGGAAAGATTGCATAAAAATTATTAGCAGTGTCAATGAGGTTGATTTAATTACACTTGTTATCCAGCTGTTTCTCTAGTGGTCACTTTTACTTTTCATTCCTGTCTCTCCACTACACCTCCTGATTGTTGTATTCTTACTTTACAGTGGATGTTCTTACTGTTTATTTAAGTGCAACAGAGAATATATGAAAAAATAATTAGTTTCTCCTGGAATTTTCTGGAGGGCAAAGAAAGCTCTTAGGAAGTTTAAGTAACAGATCTGATAGGTAATAATGAGAAAGAAGCAATGCAGAAAACCCTTGTGTATTTTCCCCAAAAGTCTAAAAGCAGATAATCGAAGAAGCTTTTAAGATATTTGACAATAATGAGCCACATTAGGTTTTGATAGGAAATACATTAGATAATTTTGTAAGTCTTTTACCTATATCTTCTAAATCACGAAAAGAGACATTTGAATCAATATACATAAAACTCACTAGATGTCATTAGTGTAAATGTATCATCAGCTCTACTCTGATTTTCTTCAATATTTGGGCCCTGTAATAGGTTGCTAATACATTATTCACTGCTGCCACATTTTCTTTAAGAGGACTGAAAAATGCTTGTATAGTCTCATCAGAAATTTTAGATCAGTTAGCAGTAGACTACGTTTCCCATGTTCTGATCCTATTTTTGTCCTTAGCCTCATGAACACCTTTTCAATCTTACAACTTTTCTGTTTTTCTAACAGCAGACTCTCCTTTGGAATGCATTCATCTGTGAAATACAGACAAACATACTAATAACGTAAATATACTTTATTAATATTATGTTTTAAATATAGTTGACAATTGGCAACTGAACTGCTATACCTTTGTTGCATCATTTCTAATTCAGATTCAATGCTTGGATGTGAATTTATTGAATTATGTTAACAGTACAAGAGACTGCTTCATGTATATGGAAGCTGTTAGAGAGGAAGAAGAGAGATAGCAAGGCCACATGGATATTTATGGATGTTCAACAAGACAAATCACCAAGTAACAATGAAAATTTTATCAGATAGTTTGGTTTATCTACCCTCGTGAATGCGTATGCAAATGCCACCAGAGAGTACAAACGGACTGGTGTTACGGTTTAACCCAACAGGTTGCTGAACACCACACAATCATTTGCTCACTCCTTTCCTTCCCAGTGGGATGGGGGAAAGAAATGGGGGGAGGGGGGAGAAATAGAACTCATGGATTGAGATGAAAACTGTTAACTAAGCCAGAAAAAGGAAGAGGAAAGAAGAATAACAGTTACGAAGTTATGATACACATACATGCATGCATATGTGTATTTATAAAACAAATGATGAACAAGCAATTGCATGCCAGCCAACAACTGAAGCCAAGCTTGTTCCTGAGCAGCAGCTGTTCCTCTAGGCAATTCCCTGCCATTTTCAATATTTATTTTTGCATGATGTTATATTGTATGGAATATCCCTTTGGCCAGGTAAGGTCAATTGTTATGGTTCTGTCCCTTCCCAAGACTTTCTGTCTGCTCAGTCGCCTTCATTGACAGCACAGTACAAGAAACTGAAAAACTGAAGCATTCTTGACTCTGTGCAGTGTTGTTCAGCAACAGAAAAAATACCAATCGTTTTTCCCCTAAAACCAAAACAGAGCATCATACCAGACACTATAAAGAAAAAATCATCTCTGTCCCAGGTGAAACCAGGACAAGTATGAAAGAAGATGAATTATTTCCATTAAAGTTATTAAAGTCAATTAAACTTCGTTTGGGATAAGTATAGGCAAAAACTTTTAGCATGCTGTAAAACTGATTCATCAGTCACAAGAAGTATAAAATTGTGTTTAGATGAAAGGTTAGTGCAGTAAATTAATACAGTGAATGTGAAGTATCATTGTGATATGTTGGCCCTCACAGAACCCCCAGCCCTGACTGTCCCTGCCCAGCACCCTTTGGGTCATTCCCCATGGTCCAGGCCCCCAGTTCAGCACCACAGCCATCAGTTCCTGATAGGCCACAGTAGGTTTAGTCCCCAGCTCTCCAGAGCCATAGGCCCTGCTCAGCAAGGCTCATCCTGTTTTGATGAGTCAGCACCAAGGCTATAGTTATTAGTTATTTGTAAAAGATGTAGTGTCACTTTATTTGTTCCTACAGTAATTTAGTCAACAAATTACATATGTTTATAGCACTATCATGTGCCTCTAATGAGTTTTTCTTATAGCAAAAGGCTTGTAATGGCTGTTTGTCAAGACTGGACAAACTTCACTGAAAATATGCTCACACTGCAAATAGTAATAAATAGCAATCTACTTTAGTCACTTTTTCATATAGGTGGACATTTGGGTGCCTTTCACTTAATCTGTATTTAGCAGTCTACTGCAGGGATACGTACCTGTGGCCTTCTGTATCTATGATCATTTTACAATTAGCAGAAAGTCGTAGATACTGCAGGACATGATTCAAATGACCTACTTTAACCATCTAGTCCAGAATGAGATGAATTGCACCCTAGCCACATCACTCTCCCTTTTGATTATAAAGTTTTAAATCACTAGTCACCTATACAAAGAGGTGTCTTGATGTGGCCAGATGAATCTCACCCTCAGTGACATGACTGAATAGGGTTTGAGCCAGAAAAGCTTTCTCTGAACACAGCATAGAATCGGCAGTAAAAGAGCTGTAAACCATAAATGACCTTGAGATCCCTTGTTATTTTATTCCAGTATAAAAAAAAATGACGTTCACATATTTGCAGTATTGACTAAATTTTAAACTTTTTCTGTCAGATTAAAAAATATATATGAAATTTATTGCAGAGTATAATCCACCTTTATTTCTTTGATCGTATTCTCAAAAGAGCGGAAGTCATAAATCATATAGAAGTTGTATTATATACTGGTTTAATATAGTAACTATTTTTATTCTTGTCAACTTAAGTTCTTTCTTTCTAATGAGTGTTTCAAAGTTTTTTGATGTTGTTTATGGTATGTTCAGGCTCTGCATGTCATTTCACAGATTACAAACTTTTCACTGCCTAGTACTCTGTTGAATGCAAAACACATCTCCTGTGCAAATGCAGTTCGCAATGAGTGCGTATTACATCCAATTATTCCTCATTACAGTGTAGCTGTCTACTTATGTCAGACCTCATTACTGTGTCTTAGGAACAGAATCCTGGTACACAAGAATTTAAAATATTTGAATACAAAGTATTCTGATTAAAAGTCTTTTGTTTATATTTAGTATGGCATTTTTATCAGATTGACATTTTAAAAGACTTTGGCTTTTAATTCCTCACTCGGATTGTTGGATACCAGTGTCATGAAATAAAGTATCATGTTTACTGAACCTTTCTGCAACAGGCTTTGTGCATCATGAAAATTTATCAGATAATGCTGAATTAGACTTTTATAGGTTGGGGGGAAAGAATTGAAATAATCCTTATCATGTGAATAAATACTATTCAGTGTCTTAAGTTTTATGGCTACATAAAATACTGCAATAAAAATTATATAGGGAATTTACAATGAACTGTTCTTGAAAGTATATTTGCAGTAGGGAACCAAACAGCAGTTAGGTGCTTATGGTGCAGTTAGGTAGCTAACAGGTCAAATTCAAAAATGGATCTTCAGGACTTTCTTTTAGCATATCCTAATCTCAGAGATTCTTGAGATCTCTCAGTGTATCAATTTGCAACAAATGTTTTCAAAGTTCTTCAGAGTCTGCTTCTGCTCAAATACCCCAGCTAGAGTACTGCTGTGCAATTGGTCAGCTAGAGGAAACCCAGGCAAAGCATAAGGTTAGCATGAGCTTTAGTTTACCTTCACATATGTTGATTGCATCTTAGTTTTAGGCACCACTCTCTGTTGCTTAGGTTAACATTTCTTTAAAAGCCTCCTTTTCATTTTCAGCTATGAAGTATATATGACAGAAAGATCACTTGTCACTGCTTTCTCTGCTGAAAATGAAACTGCTATTTCAAAGCCTGCTTATAGAATACACTGCCTACACAAATGAAAATGCAGCATGTAATTCCTCAGTCTAATAAAGCAATGACAGAAAAGCAGGCAGTGTTGATGATTTTGCTGCTGCTGAAATGCTGTGCTCTCACGGAAAGTCAGTATGCACTGTGAGACCCACAGAATCCTCTCTGTTGGAAAAGCAACTGTGGTGGCAATGATCTTCTGTTAGAATGATAAAAATTAATGATTTCATAACCCTTTATTTTCCTGCAGAATGTGATTGTTTTTGTATATCATTTGAAAAAAGAAAGAAAAGAGAAGAGGAAATAAGTGTTAAGCACAAACTTTTTCACAAAGCTGCTTTAGCTTTGCTTCTGAGTATCCAAAGACAAATTTCCACTGGGCTTTCTCATAGCTTCTGCTGTATACTTCAAAGGTCTTGCTGAAGACTCAGCTCTTTTAAAAATCAAAGCATGCTGGCAATTGAGTCATGAGTCAAAGGATTCTTAACTTGGTCAATTGTCACCCAAAACTAGTCCTGACAGACCTCTTTTGTTTAAATACAGAAAGTATTTCTCCTGATTAATGTCATAAAATAAACTCAAAGGAATAAGTAGATATAGCTAATTCCCTGACTAATCACTGTCATAGTCCAAGTACCTTAAATAGTCTAAACAATTAATCAGCTCCACTATTCATTGTAATCAAGATTATTTTTATCTCACTTTTTTATTAATGCAGTTGGTCTTTAATCTGCTTTTATTTTTGCTTCTTACTGCTCTGTTCAGTTTTTGAGTTTTTTGTTGTTATTATTTTGATGACAGGCTAGATAAAGTTAAATGTAAATGCTTAATAGATTAATTACTGTATTAATATGAATATTTAATTATGTTTTACTGCTATCTTCTGAATGCATATAGCTACTGCAAAATAATTGCTATTTATCAGTGAGTCCAAATGAATAAATAATATATTTTAATGAACAGATCTATTAATACACATATTTATTCTAATATTTATTTCCCATGTTACATTGAAAATTAGCATGTATTGTTACATTAACCATTTTCAGGACAACTCAGTACAAAGATGCATGGTTAAAATTAATACTATTTAATTTCTGTCTACCTAGTTACATTCTACTACCAAATTAGTGCACCCAAATTTTATTTAGATTTTCTGGATATTTTCTGCTTCAGCTGAACTTTTAGCCAGAGAAAAAGAAATAGCTTATTTCAGTTGTTGTTGGGGTGAGCATAAGTGTAAAGAAACAGAGATGTAGACACTCTGGAATACGCATTGTGCTGAATATATGTGTCATGTGTTACACACAGTAACCACATACAAAGGCTGCTCCAAAAGTAATACTTTCTATTTCATGATGTTAGCCCACAACCTCAGAGGTGGATGTTGGTGGTATGTCTGACCCTTCCCACCAATATTTCATTACATTTTGTTGCTTTGTGACAGGTAGCAGCAGAGGGGCAGTCTGGCACAATGATATCTGACATGGAAGAGTGTGTGAATTCCTCCATGCAGAAAAAATTGCACCCAGTGGCATTCATTAATGCTTGTTGGACATTTATGGAACTCAGACAGTGGATGTGAACACAGGTGATGAAAGTGTTTCAGCAGTGATGACAACAACATGAAAGACCAGCCATGTTCCAGACAGGCATTCACAGCTGCCACACCATGAAATGAAAAGTATCCTGATCAGCATATCTGCACTAATCCACAGGCTGTGACCATGGAACTGTGTACACAGCTGAATATTAACATCGATGCACTGGAAACGATAGCAGCAACACTGGGATGTCACAAAGTTTGTGCCACGTGAGTCCCACAAATACTCACATATGAATGGACAGTACAACCTTCCTCTTGCAGCACGATAAACACAAGGCCCTGTAATGGTTCGAGAACGGAGAGCATTTCTGGACTGTCCTGTCCTACTGTTCCCCCAGCATTGTCCAGATTACATATGCTCTGACCTTCCATTTGTTTAGGCTGATGTAAGATGGACTGCATGGGCAACATTTTCCTAGCAATGATGCTGGCACAGCAGCTGTAAAACAGCGGGTCACCTCTGCTAGTGCAGATTTTTATGAGCACAGCATGTAAGTTCTTGTTCATTGCTGGCAAAAATTCAGAGTTAAAGGTGATGACCATGCTGCAAAACAGTGTTTTGTAGCTAAGAATTTACTCTACCAAACAGCGTTGTTGTCCTTCTTATATCTGTTGTAGTTTCCCTGGAAATAGGAAGCATAACTTTTGGAACTACCTATGTATATTTGTGTGGTGCAGGTGTGGATATACAAAGTGATATTGCATATACAGATAGAAGCTGAGTAAGACATTCTTGTCTGTGGAGATATAAACCAAAGAATCTCAGTGTAGTTGCTATGTGTTAATTAACACATTATTGACTATGGCAATTTATCAGAATGATCCTGACAATGTTCCAGGAAAAATGTTCCTCCACATTATTCTCTGGTGGAATGGAGTAGATGTTTACTTCACTAGCTGCCCTGTGAACAAAAACCACAGATACAAAATACTAATTTTTCACAAGTTGTTGAAACAAATTATTGCTCTTTCAAACCCACAGTTTTAACACATAAGATCATCAGCTCATGATGATGAAAGATGACAAAATCAAATTAAAACGTCAGAAAGTAACAAGCAACACCAAAGGAGCCTGATGCTGTTATCACTGAAATGACATATGTCGCATACAACAGCTGGAATGTATTGAAACAAAGACTTGTAATCTTCTGACATTTGGGATTTGTAGGACAAAGCTCCGCTCCCAGGGGGGTTGTAGATTTTCCTTCTCTGGAGATATGCAAGACCTGCCTGGACACATTCCAGTGCATCCTACTGTAGGGAACACGTTCTTTTGCAGGGGAGTTGGGCTGGGTGATCTCCAGAGGTACAGTTCTGTGGTTCTGTTGTCCCTCCTACTGAAAACAGCAGCTTAGTAACTCTTTCTGATGGAAAGTCTATCCCACAGTGAAGTATCTCAGCAAAAGAGAAGCTAAGGGAAGCAATAGCTATTACCCTCAAGATACTAAAAATAGGAAAAGAAGCTGCCGAAGCTAAGAAAAGATACAAAGCATTGAATATTTTAATCATAGTGTACAGTCGAAAGTACATATTATTCAGAGAACACCTTTGAATGGAAAGCATGGATGTAATTCCATACTGTATTACTCTTATTCAGCTGGATATCATACATCTATGAGTAATAACACATCTGACTTCTTGATGTTTATTGTGTCTTCCTTTGTTCCCTTTATTTTTCCTTTTATGTTTGTTCTCTCCCAGTTGATTTAATTTTTGAACACTGTATTATATTTCTTACTCTATGTTCATCTGCAGGTTTTTCCTGTTCTTTCCTTGTTAATTTTTCATATGTTCACTATTCAGCTGTCTTAAGAAAGAATGGAGATGCTGCTTCTCCCAGGAGCCAGTAAACAGAACATTAATAGCTGTCTCAGGCAATGCTGCATGTTTCATATTTTCACCCAGAATAACAGTTTTATACTTGCTGCTCTACTTAAAGTTATATCACTGAGGCAGATCTGACATCTCTCCAGAAAAAAAAGCCCAAACTTACAACAACAAAAAGATGCATAGCACCACTGTCCTTAATATTAATAAGTTTAGCATCCCTGGAATGCACAAAGCACCTGTCTATGGGCATATGGTTAGAGTGTACTGTTACCCTGGAGTGCCATGATGAGCGAGTAGAGAGGGGAGCAAGAGAAATCTCTGGGCAGAAGAGCAGGAATAAAATAGAATCAAACACAGGGAGGAGTTGGGGGATGGGAAAAAATGCTTGTTTTGGTGCCTGTTCTGGTAAGCCCCTTGGTTCACTTGCAGGAAAGAAGTGAAGACTTCAGTGGTGATGTCTTCTTATGCAAACCCTGTGAAGTCCTTGTCCAAATAACTTGTTTCTTTTGGACTTAGTTCTATTCTTTCCACAAAATGAGGATATCCATTTTTGGTGAGCCACTCTGGGCTTATAAAAGAATAACAAAACTTTCAGAAAATCAAGATGGTATTTTTAACCATCACTGATATATGCTTACTTTCAATAAAACTACTTTATTTGATGGTTTCATGTTTCAAAAATGAAAACAAAAAGGATGACATTCTTCACAAAGCAGAGTGAATGCTAATTCTGTCACTTCAACATATTGAAGAATTCAAACTATAAGCTGAAAATTCTTTTTTTAATCGGAGTGTTTTAATATATCTGATACTTTTGATAAAATAAAGGCAATAATTCCTTCAGCTCTTACAATACTTGCAGTGTAGATAGAATGAAAAGACCTTCAAAATGATCTTAAAGATCCATAATCAAGAAAAATATAGCTGCAGGTGAGACTATTATAAAAATAATATCCTAGAAAGCAGGAAACAAATTATTTTGTACATGGGACCTTGCAGAGGCCCTCAGTTTACACAGAATTTATTATCAGCACAACTGCTAATTTCCACGGGCTCTTAGCACAAAACAGGAAGTTGACTGTGAACTGCACATTAACAAGTTCCTTATCATCAGGTTGATCTGCCCAGAACTTTTTTGTCCACATCTATCGGAAATGTAGAAATACATTAGTGAATTTATTATTTAAATGATTGTGTGGAGCTTATCAGATACAGACAATCATAACAGTCAACTAGAAAAAATTGCAATTTACAATAGCTTTTTTACAACATTGCAATAAGTGCAATGAATCTACCCCTGCAAAAGATGTAATATATACAAAATCAATAAAGTTCAGTAACCTCACTTTTACTATTTACATGATCTAAAATATAATTATATACTCCATAATACATCAGAAAAAAAAAGTCTCTCTTTAGTGTTTGAACAGAGTGGAATAATTCTACAGTATAAGAAGTAAACTGTCCAGACAAGATTGCTTACAAATCAATTCCTTAAAGGAACTATTTTAAAGAAGATTGAGCTGTTCCAATATTTTATTTTAAAGATCACATATACCTTACAGATAAGATGGGATGAATCTGTGCAAAGATATTATATATGATATTTCAAGTATGCTATTGCCACATAAGGCATACAAACAAGTATTCTCAAAAATCTTATGCAACAATGCTTAGAAAGTTTTTATTCAAAATAGCCCATTTACTTAGCAAAGGATTATAGACAGACTGCTACCATTATTACTACTCATAGCTAAAATATGTAGTAAGAACAAGAAATGGAAGTTTAAGGTAGTAGGGAGGACAGTTAAACAATGTAGAGACATTATGATTAATCAAAATATGAAAAACAATAATGATACTGGAAGTAACATTCACACAAGAACAGTTTGAGAGTGGAGAGCAAGAGTAGGCAAGGCATGAACTACTTGAGGCTTAGATTTAATTTTAGTAGTATGAAGAAATACCACATTCTGTAGACCTAAGACTGATAAATTGGGGCATATTTTGGATAAGAAATGAAAGAAAATGTATAAATGTAAAGCTAAATCAAGACTTTTGAACTTAAAGCCAGGCCAGTGTTTTTTATGCTAGTAAGGATTAACAGAATTTGAGGTAAAAAATAAGAATTTAGTAATAATCAATATGAATTTTAGTATGTACATCACTAGAGTAAGCCCAATTTATGCACAAATTAGAAACTTATTACACCTGTTGTTTTAAATTGTGATTTTAATTTAAAAATTGTTATTTTCTACTTCATAAATTTCAATTTAATGATATGATTTAATTAAGATCAGCAGGCTATGATAATGATACTCACCCTTGCATGAAGAAAATTTGTGCCAGTAAGTGGTCAGTTCTGTGGGGAACAATAAAAAAGGTTTTGTTAAAATACAACAAAAGCTGGACAAGTGACAACATTAGTCTGTGACTTGACAAGTGTGGTATCCTTACAGAGATATAGACAAGGCAAAGACATGTAATGCATCCTTTGCCTCTGTCTTAGTAGTTCACTTTATTAAATTTGCTCTCTTCAAATTATACTGATATATATATACAGTCAATATATTGATATACTGATATATATACAGTCAATACAGCTATAATTTACCATGTTTCCAATTGAGACATTATGAAACTTGGAAAATCAAAGCAGGAACCAGAATAAGTAGGGAAAAAAGCTAAAAACTGGGTTTAATTAATTTCCAGCTTCTCAGTTGCCTACTGTTTCAGACAGCAGAAGAAAATCACATACTACTACAATAAAACATTAGGTGGCCCTAACAGAGACGATTGATTTCTTGTTTTTAATGAACTGCTCATTAAAATTAGTAGGACAAAAGAAGCATCCTTTGCACTTGAGCTATTACGCCTGTCCAAGAAGGTGCAGAACAAACAGCTCACCTTGATACAGAAGCATCAGCAGAACAATATGCATTCTGCAAGAGCTCTGAGGCAAAGAAGCTGTAAAAGCAGGCTTGTTTCCAGGGAGCCCAGCACCACTAATTTTAAAAATTCCCTTGAATGAAAAAGTTATCCTTTATATGCTAATTAATTCAGTTCAAAGAACAACTCAGTTGCTGGAAGTATGAATAAAAATGGAAAATTGGGGGTGGAAGGGATCATAAGCAGCTTTGCGGAAGAAAGGAGTAAAATGACTGTCAAGATGGAAAACACTACCCAGTTCTCATTAGAAAACTTTTGTCTCAGCTACTCTGGCTTGAGGGAGAGTATCCAATGGAATAAAAGAAGATTAGTTTTTGTCACCTCACTGATCATGCCTGACAGACTAGTTTGTCAACACAAAATGTGAAATAGTAAACATTTTAAGGTTCATAAACAACATACAAATGACTGCTGCAAGCAATCTTTCCCTTTGAGGGACCTAGGAGTTGAATTCCTTGTTGTGCCTATGTTTCTGTTTTCATTCAGCACCAGAATTTAAGTTTATTGTTCCTGTTATACCATGTCTGTTTCTGTGGCAAATAAAATAGTCCAGTTTGGCTTAGGAAGTCTATCAAGTGTAACTTTGTTGAATTTCACTTTTATGGGCCTCGTGATATCTAATATACCATATATCTGGGGATTTTGCTCATCTCAGGATATACTGAACTAAGTCACTTAACAATAGTAGCAGTTTTGTTTCTCCTGTGGGTTGTGGGAAACCCCAGATCAAATCCTTTGCCACCTCTCTAGCAGCATGGTGGGATGCACTCATCACCATAATATTCAAGTGTTGTCAACATTCAACATTCTCTAACACATTCTCTAACACTTTGTTCTCTTTTAAAAACTAAACACAGGCAGAAGTGTTTTCTTAGGCACATTTGCTTTCAGCAGAGGAAGACTGAACTTCTGTTAGCCACTAAAATGTTATGTTTACACAAATTAACGTTTCCAATACTAAGAGAAAGACAGAATGAGAAAGCCTCTGCTTAAAATTATTGAACTGGTCCTAGATGACTTGCTCATCTACGTTGACTTGTGCAAAACATTTGATAATGTCCCATGTGATATCCAAATTATTTCAGTACTTCCTCTCATCATCTGAAACAGCAAAATCTATTATCAGCTTGAGAATTCTTTTCTGACTAGATTGCAGGTGATTTCACTACATTTGGGGGAAAAAGAGAAAATTTTTATTTTGTCACTCTGGAATTTTATCACAGTGCAGATTATATAATATATAGTTTACATAGTGCAAAACTTCAGAATTTTTTATTTTACACTGCTGTAAGAATGAATGTCTTTACAATGTTTTAATACTCTTTATTTTTGGAAGTGATGAGATGAAATTTCTACAAGAGCTGATGGGGAAAAGAATGAGTAGATACTGTGATTTTCTTGCCCCTCTCCTTGGATTCTTTTATATGACATGACAGAGGTGGAGCAATAACATAGAGAAGATAGAAGAGTTTGAAATTCTAAGCATTTGACCACCAGTGTCATAGAAAAGACACTCAGATGTTCAAAGAAAAGATAGGGTACAGCTTCCAGAAATTGCCACCATTCTACTGGCATCAGTAAAGCTACGATATCATGATAAAAATTTAATCCAGACACCTGCCATGAGGTTTCTATTGTATGAAATTGAGACCAAGATTTATGCATAACAGTAGAGTGGCCCCACACTGCAGGTAGCATGGGAAGAGGATCGCAGGCACTTTACAAAGATCCTTCTTTTTTCTAAAAGCCCAAAGGCTCTGCTTCTGCACTCTTCCCAGAAGCATGTTTCTCTCCTCCCTTCCTCAGTTGTGTGCACCTGGTGTCATCAGTTGTCACAGATTCACCCCTTGCTCGGTGTCTTTCACCAGGTTTATCAGTGCTGTTTGATGATGCACACCAATAGAAAAGAAACAGAAAAAGTTCATATGAACCCTTCCAGAGTTAAGTTCACTCCTAGTACAACCAATAAGCTTTCTGGAGTAATGGAGTTTGCTGAAGGGACTTGCAAGGGGTAAGAAATTTGAAGGGAAAGCTACAGATGAAAATGTGCAGATGTTTGCTGCCAACACATTCAGACACTGCAAACAGCTGTCCTGGAAACAACAGGCAGCGGGATGGAAGTACCTTCCTGAATCACTTGCAACAGGTAGCTGTTATATATAAGCTTGGGTCTCATTTTCTGCCTGAGAAAGTGATCTCAACATTTTATACTGTCAGTCTTTTGTTACAGAGTTGGAGTTTTTTAAAGATGTTAAACAGAGAGAACAGTCATTCCCCGATCCGGACAAATTACATTTCTTGCATTGTTGCCAGCTTGCACAAGTAATTTGTAATGTGAACAATACTTATAGCCCCAGATATCTGAAATCAGAGATCAGATGAAGCATGCAATTTAAGTAATTGTAACTTATTTTCTAATTGCTCCAGGAACAAAACAAAACAAAACAAAACAAAACAAAAAGATTGGAATTTCGTTCTCTTTAGGCCTTTAACAGAGGTTAAATAAGAGGCAGTGACCATGAACTGTATATTAAAATATGAAGATCCTCAAGGAAGTCTCATATCTTAAAATATTCAGTTCATGGTTGTTTTTGTTTTTTTTTCCTGAAACCAGTATTATTTACTTTTATACTTTAAAGATACTAAAAAAAAAGGAAAGCAACAAATGTATTTTTTCCCCTCCGTGTAATGTATGTTCATGTTACCAGTTTAGAGGACAGGAAAAAAGGCTGCAGTAAACAAAAGCATCTTTACAATTTTATATAGCATCTTGCTATGAAGATGTATCATATCAATGACTTTCAATGAGTGTTATACAGACATTTTTGAACAACTGTATTATAAAACCAGACCGATTCACTGGGCAATATAAAAAAAAAAAAACAAAAAAAAAAAAAACAAAAAAACAAAAAAAACCACAACGGTATCCTGTTTAAAGATGCTGATTTGATATAGTTTCCAAGGGAAAAATATTTCATACATACATAGTTCCAAGGTGTTTGTGTGAAGGAATTTATTCAAGGAGGTAATCTAGTTATGCTAAAAAAAAATGTAGCATATTTCTCGTAAAGAAAACTGGAAATATTTATCATCTGCCCTAATGTTACATTGATGTAAACTCTAGGAGGACAGTTAGCCTCTAGTCTAGAGGAAAGGAGCTTATTTTATCAAGAGAGAAATAATAAATGTCAACACAAAAAATAACAAGGCAATTATATTTAACGGTCCACTGACACTGATTGGCAGATATAGTGACATAGATTCTTATTTCATAATGACCTAAGGATTCATTCTTGAAAGCATCATTTCAAAACATCAGCTTTTTTGTCTCATCAATTTATAGCAGTAGAAGTAATGAAGTTCTTGTTCCTTGTAATAGAAATACATTGAATCTATGTTCAATGATGCGTGGACACTGTATCTTTCTCCTTGGAGAAAGGTAATTGCAGCACTGAGGTGAAAACTTCTACTTGCCTTTCTCACCACGAAGAGTATTTTCCATGTCTTTACAGCAGGGGTTTTGGATCTGAGCTGATTGTCAATAACTCTTCTTTCTATTTAGTGATTCTTAACTGTTAATGGTAGAAGACCTATTATTTGCCATGCTCTGAACCGCAGAGGAGCTATTCTGAAAAATATCAAAACAATTACTAATTTTGCAGGGAAAGAAAGTAAGAAAAGGCAAAGAAAAGAAAGAAAGAAAAGGGAAAGAAAGGGAAAGAAAAGGAAAAGAAAAGGAAAAGGAAGGGAAAGAAAAGGGAAAGAAAAGGGAAAGAAAAGGGAAAGAAAAGGGAAGGGAAGGGAAGGGAAGGGAAGGGAAGGGAAGGG
>NW_024962252.1:11980181-12071258 GCF_019238085.1 Lagopus leucura | reverse complement strand
GGGAAGGGAAGGGAAGGGAAGGGAAGGGAAGGGGACTACAATAGTATAAACAACACAATAACACTGTTGAAGAAAATTTGCAGCTACAAAGCACTTTTTCAGTATAGTCACCACCATTAGAAACATTTTCACCAAAAATGAACAAAAGCTAGCAAGCTACACTTGTAAAAATCTGCACGGCTTTCCAGAACATGGTTTGTCTTTTGTGTTGCTATCATCTCTTCTGAAACTCATCACCTACTACCTCACTATGCTCACATCCACTGTTTTATCTCAGATATTCAGCAAGCACTGATGAATGTCTGTGGTTGAAATTTTTTCTGCAAAGGGGAATTCAGTTCCACACTTTTGTTTCATACACACTTCCATGTCAAACGTCATTTTGTCAGATCACCATCTGTCACACAACAACAAAATGTAATGAAATATTGGTGGGAAGGTTCAACATTTACTGTCATGCCATCAACATCCACAACTGATTTCATGGGCCAATGTAATAAAATAGAGGTCATTACTTTCAGAGCAGCCCTCATAGATATCTAACAAGCCAGATAAATATGTTCTCAATAATTTGGGTCTATATTCATTGATGGATAATAACCTATGAAAATTTAGAGGTCAGAATTTTCAGAAGTTTCTGAGTTTGACATGATTTATTTTATTATGTTATTACTTTAATATTAAGGCGATTTCAGCCATTTACTAAAGTCTGTACCAGCAACTGTAATCAGGTAGCTAGTCTTTGGAATGATTGCGGGTATTAGTCCTTGGAGTGTCTTAGATTGTAATTTAGATGGACATTTTGTAGGTTTTTTGTTTGTTTGTTTGTTTGTTTGTTTGTTTTGTCTCAGCATGCCACCTCTTTAATATTTTAATGCTTAAAATTTAAAATTCCCAATTCAATTCTTTGCTCATGTTTTGAAGTCATCAAATTATCAGTATAACATATTTTATTTAGGAAATACCTCATCGACACAATCAGAGCCCCTCGGTATGCTTCCTTTTCAGTTTATTCTAGTTTACTGTGCTGCATGTGAACAGAATGACACATTACACACCTTAGCAACTTCTTTTCAGCTTCTGTTTGGACTAGAGAATTCCATCTGTTCTATTAAGGATCATTGACAATTCTGAAAGTATTCCATACATCTTTTGTAAAATCTAAAAGCCAAAATTATTATATTATTATTTTTTTAATATTATTTTTTCTTATTCAAGCAGAATAGCTTCAATCAACAATTGGCTGAAGAAAACTCCATGAGACTTAGTGCTTGCAAGGCTTATTAAATTATATGAGGATCATCCACACATTCAACTGATGGTGAAAGGTCCATGCTGTTAGAGCAGCAAATTGCCTTTGACATTAGAGCAGAACTTGCTATGTACTGGATTTTGAAGTGTATCCTATAAGGGAACAAGCAGAAGAAGATGATGTAAATAATTTCTGAAGAAAAAGCAGACATATCCACAGAGCATTCAAAATCACATATTATAATAAAGATTCACAACTGTAGAACCTCAATGTAAAAAACTTTTACTTCTTCTGAACATCTCATTTTTTTCACTATTCCAAACTAAATTCTAAATTCTCATTTCAGTATTAGTTTTTCTTATTCACTAAAAAAGGCTGTGAATCACTAAACCCTAGAAAACTGTCACCCAAGTAATTCTATCCAAGTCTGGGGAGTAATACATGGTATTAATATTAAACATCCTGTCTTTCTCATCCTCAAAAACCACCAAGAACAGATTAGTAAATGTGATTGTTGTGAAAGGATCATAAATTTATAAATGTGTTTACATTTGGTTGTACTTAGAGTTGTCAACTTCTTTTTCAGTGTTGATTGGTTCATAATAAAGATTTTTAAAAGAGAAAACAATCAGGACTATAGGAAGCTCATAATAACAGGTATTGGTGAATAACTCTTCACAGGATCAAAGGTTAGCAGGAGCCTCTAAGTCCAACTAGTAAAAAAAAAAAAAAAAAAGTGTTTTTTGGTGATTGAATGTAAGGTTAATGTTGTTATCTTCCCCCATTTCTTCTTGTCCTACCAGCAGTCAACACTGAGAAGAGTCTGTTTTGTCCTTCATTCTCTCCCGTCTTGTATTTATCTGCATAGACTCCTCTTTTCTCCATGTTGAACTGTTCCAGCTCTCTCAGCATCTCCTCACATGAAAGATATTCCAGCCCTTTATCATTTCTGTGGTTCTGTGGTGGTTCAATATACCCATGTATTGTACTAGAGCCGGATAGAACTAGACAAAACATGCTAGATGTGAAGAGGAAAGCAGTGTCTTTCTGTGCATTTACCATTTCAGGTTTTTAACAACTCATCAGGAACTGGATTACCACCATAATGGTACAACAGTTTTGTCCATGGTGCATGTACATCAATTTGTGTAATAAGGATTTAGATTACTTTTCAGAACAAAACACACTTTTTTATGTTGTTATTTTTATCAGTGCATTAATAATGGTAATGCACTATAGTACAGATCATACACATTGAGCTCTCTTAAAATAATACAGTAGTGCTTTGCAGCTATAACATATTACATACTCACTGATTTCATTGACACCTACATCAGTTTTATTTCTAATTACTTCAAACTAATTAGTTTGTTTCTATATATATTGATTCTTTTCATTGACCTTAGCAGAATGCTATAAATTCATTTAGTGTCTTAATAGACTATCTATTCAATAGCTCAGTAATTTGTTCAACCTGTAATGCACTGCTCCTTGACATTATTGCCCAGTTTATGTACTTCGCATGAAAAATTCTCTTTACTTATTACAAACACTAATCAAATGGCAACGGCATTCTGGCAGTGCACTGCTAATATTAAACATTTATTTCAACAACATTGTTTTACATAATCCTTGCTTGCATGGTATTTAGACATTTTTTAGATTAATGGATCTCACTCTTACAGCTGTAGATCTTTGAAGTTCCTTCACATTGAACTTTATTTCCCTTGGGCTGTAACTAATTGAAGATAACTGCTCCACATAACTCACAGCATTATCGTTGAAAACACCTGGAGTCAGAGAAGGGGAGGGTATTTGTCAGGGGTTTATATGATCTAGCTCAATGATGTAATTGGTGGATATGCACTGAACATACAGTGTCATGAAAACACATTACAAAGTTGAAATGCACTATCACAACAAAACAAAATGCAAAGCAGTAGTTTCCCAAATTTTCTGTAACACTTAACAGCTAGAGCATCTATCACTAAGGACATTCACTGCTAAAGATATATGACATTATGACACAGACTACTACAAAGCTGAATGAATCTGGAGGTTGGTGGCCTGTGGCAGGGGGGTTGGAGCTTGACAATAGTTGTGGCTCCTTCCAAATCAAGCCATTCTATGATTCTATGTTACTTAAAAATAAAATAAAATAAAACGAAATAAGAAAGATGGATGTTCCTTTCTTCAATACTAAAGATTAAACAAACTGAGAGAAAGCACATTTTTCAATCTAGTATTATTTCCTTATATGACTCATCAAAATTATCCATATCTGTCTCATCCCACTCAGTGGGTTTCAAGAGAGCTGAATATTTTTCTATCTCCTGAGTCGCATCTCCCCTAGTAAGCAAGGGTTCGCTACCAGGATGGAGTCATCCAAGACTGAGAGGAATAATACACTAGTTTATAGAGGACTTTCTTAACAAATGACAACAACTATTTGGAGGTAAAATTGGCTAAGTAGCTAATTACGAATAATAAGTGTTACAGTTAAAACAATCTTAGGCAACAGCTACTACAAAGAGTAAAGGAATAAAAGAAAAGATAGAAAACGGGGAGACGGATAGGAAAGCAAAGCAAAGCAGTTCACCACTTGCAGATCCAGCGATCTCTTGGTATCAGATGCTGATCTTAGTAGTAATGGGGCATCGGAGGTTGTGTTGTTCAGTTGATGACAACTCACAATGACAGTATGAACTGTTACTTATAGTCCAAAGTGGCCGAGTCAGCTCTTTTTGGAGTGAGCTTCTGGCTTTGGGGTCTCAGCAGGAACTCCTTTGCTCTCATCTTCCAGGCCTTACAAATTTAAGTCAGCAGATAAGAGGAACCAAGGAAACCCTAGGTTGTATCCTGTGAAGACAGGATACAATGGTATCATCTCCCACTCTCCCCTATCAAGCTGGACTTATTGGTTTATAGGCCATGTCTTCAGCCAATCAACAATCCTGTGCACTCCCTTTCAAAGGCAAACAGCTCCAAAGAAGTGCTTCCAAATGTAAAATCATCCACAAAGTGATGTTGATAGTCTCATGTTGATTTAAGACACTTCTTACCATTCTCAGACGGCATCTCATGAAACAAACAAACAAACAAACAAACAAAAAACTACGGTTATACTGCATAATAGTGCTAAACAAAAATAGGAAATGGAAACTTCGTTTGCCACTGTCTAAAAGAATATACAAGAAATTTTACCATAGTGTTCTTGAAGATTAATCTTTGTAACCAGTGGAACCTAATTTCTGAGTTACAGTTTCATAGATTCATTCCTGAATTGTTATCCCTGTAGAATCTGTGAAATCAGGTCAGGATGTGTTTATTAGCATTAATATTGGAAATTCTGCATTATTTTTCTCACTTTACTACTACTCATTGTGGAGGAACTTTTTTTTTCAGATTAACAAGTGAATTAACACAAAAAATGTCCTACTGCCATGGGCTGTCTTTCCAGCATTGTGGTCTATCCCTGGCTGAGCAATAGGAGGTATTATTTAGGGAGAATTTTGACATTATCTGTGGTTTATTCTTGACTTACTGACCTAATATTTACTTTGAGATTCCTGTCCTAACACTTCTGGTCCATTCTAGCTTTGACCTGTTATTTTATTACCCAAAGGGTCTTTTTGTATGGAAATAATTTTGTTCCAACCAAAACCAAGCATATATTAATTTTTGAACTGAACATCATAAGAATGTTTCCTTCCACATCCTATCTTTTTTCATTTTCTGTCTGTTTTGAACACTTTTTAATCTTTCCAAAATCTCTCCAATTTTAGATTTCAGATTTAGATCCCAGACATAGATGGAATGACAATATTACTGATATAAATGAAAAAGGCAAAGCTAGATATTTTTTCCTTATGTTCTCTTGTTTACTGATCTAAGGCCTTTATTAATAATTTCTACTCTAGAATTACACAAGGACTTTGTGTTCAATTGATTCTTTATTCAGCTAACCCTTTCCAATGCAGTGGCAGGCTGGACTTCATTCACTGGTGTCCAAGTCTATTCTGCTTCTGAAACATTCATCTATGGTCTGCTATTAAATAAAATGCAGAATAAATTGGATTTGCTATGTGAAGTGTATATATATATATGCATATATAGAGAGAGCATGCTTATGCTTACTTACAGAATCACAGACTGACTGAGACTGGCAGGAACCTCTAGGTCTATTTGGTCCTATCCCTGCCCAAGCAGTGACTTCCAGAGCAGATCCCACAGCCTCTGGGCAGTCTGTGCCAGAGCTCTTTCCTTCTCACTGTTATGAAGTGTTCCCTGATGCTTGAAGTGCACTTCTTGTATTTATGCCCATTGCCTCTTGTCCTGGCAGAGGGTACCACAGAAAAGAGCTTCTAAGAGCCTGTTTTTTCGCTAACATAACTACTGATTAATCCATAGTTGGAATAGTTATTCCTGTCTATAATTACCAAAGTATATATATCTTGAAAACACATAAACACACTCACAAAAAAATAAATGACCAACTTTGAATACTATTATACTATCCTAGTATTCTCTAGTGCTATATAAACTTTTAAAATCTTCCTATGGTAGCTTTTCACATGGGCTGGGAGGTATGAAATAAATAAAGAATGGTCCCATGAATATTCTAAAACTATCTGTTAAGTTTGAATTGAATTTGGTGCTAATGTTCTCATCTCTTTGACTTACAAATATAAGTTCTGACAAACGTAGCAATGTGCACCAACAGCACAAGCATTAATTCATTTGGAACTGTGAATTGAGTTTGTCATGGTTTTGTGATTTTTGTTATCAGTATTCTACATCATAACATCATGCAGACCACTGGGATTCTGTGGATCATTGATAGTTCCAGGTATATCTGTCTCTGAAGAGAAGAACTACGTATCCCAGAGGACTTCTCACTGTTCTGTTTCCGTTTTCTATTCAGAGGGAAAGACAAAAATGTTCGCAGATCATGAGATGCCCTTTTTTCCCTTCCTGCACATTTCTGCAGCAAGTGTCCTCCCTAGCTGTCTCACCTTCAGCATTAGAGTAAGGTCTTCAGTTTTTAGACACTCTCTCTTTCATTTTATTTGATTGATTAGCTTCAATTCCAATTAAATTGTATTGTGTTATCTTGCATTACACTATTATATTTAGTAAATTAACTTTCCTCCTCAGAAGGTTGTCTCTGTTTTGTTTTCAGGCCCATCTCCCATCTCCCATCTCCCTGCTCTTTCCCCTTTTCCCCCTTCCCATTTACTGGGGTGTCCATTGGTGAGTCCCCCTGCCCCATTAATCACAGAACGAGGCTGAACTGGCCCCTAAACCACTGAGAGAGTTTATATGAATAACAGGTGCATTTGTACGGCTGAAAACATTTTTCAGTAGTCCTTCTTGCACGTCTGAGAGTAGAGCAAGTCTGAAAGGCCATTGTCACCACCAAACTGAGAACTACTTCTCATTACCTCTGTCTGTTGGACAGCATTTACAGATTATCTCAGTCACAAATTGTCAGTTACTTCTGCTGTTTTTTAAAGTGGTGGCTCATGTAAGATTTAACGTTGCATTATCTTCTCATTTAATTGACTGTGCATATCCTATAAAGAACTGATAACATGACAAAACTGTGAGTGTCTCTATCATCTGCAATTAATGAAGTTAAATAATACTTCACTAAGAATGAATGTCTCATAAATGACAGTTTCATCTAATTACCTGCAAGCATTTGCTCACTATTAGCCAAGGTTCCAAAATTTTCTGCAGATCAATCAAAGAAAAATCCAGTAATCAATTATCACATAAGAATGTATATAAATAAACACACTGATTTATTTCCAAAATCTTATGTAAGCAGGTGATCAGAACACAGGCAGACTCTTAATAATAAATGTATTTTTAAGAGATTGTTCTTGTTAAGCTTAGAGAAAGCCATTAATCAGTGATTCATCACACAGCTTTTTACTTTTTTGTCTCATTTAAAAAAATACATATTCATTAACAAAGAGGCAGAATATACCTTGTTCATATTGTTTGAGGTATTGCTAAGAATACATAGAAAATGATCAAAAGAAAACAAAACTAACTTCAAATTATCTAGAGCCTGTGCTTTGCTCTAGTAAATACATGTTGAACAGAATCATGATCTTGAAAGTAGGAATAATTCATTAACCATTCATGAGAAAACAAAATTCTGAGCTTCTATAGTCTCAATTAATTCACATATTATTCCAATACTGTAATTTACATTCACAGTTACTTTAAATGCAACTGTTTGAAAAGAAATTCATTCATTCATTCATTCATTCTGGGAACTGTAATTAAGATTTAGACCATAGTGTTATGTTACCTTCTAAATAGTTGCAAAAGTTATTATTTAATCAATAAATCTTTGGTACTCATTGAAGAGGGGTAGGAAGAAAAACAGTGAGTAAGATGGCAACCAGATTGAAATGTGTTCACTGAAAAGGTATATGGAAATGTCATCTTCTTAAAACAAAATATGGAAAAATGTAGTGTGGGTATGGTGTTTAATACTTATGTTGAAGAAGTGTAATTTGTCTTTTTCCTTTTTCTGCATGAGGAAAATATACTTTTGAAAGGGTAACAACTATTTCTTTTTGAAATTTAAAAATAAAAGTCTTCCATTATTTATCTGAAAGTATTAATGCTGTATTGTCAGGAAAGATTACTGTCCAGAAGTGAGCTACCATGTGATTTATTTTATGCAGATGTACCATTATATTTGGTCATTAAATAAAGACACAGCTTTTGGAGATGGAGCATTAGCTTTGCTTTAAACATATTTTGTCATTTGTCTTTCTTCTTTAAGCTTATTTCTTCAAGTTTTTTTTCTATAAATAGAAACAAAATCAAACCATCTTTGACATTGCTCATACTGAATAAAAATTATTATAAATAAAAGACTACTAATTATTTAATCAAGCAATGTGATAAAAATATTTTTAAAAATAGTTCAAACATTACAGACAAAAATATATTCCAGTTTATATATTATATCATATCTGAAAAGGTATGTCATTAATATTATTTTAGTTCATCAACAAATAATGATATTTTAAAAGAAATTAGTACCTTCACTTGTCAATGAAGCTCAGAATTAAATAATCTCAGTGTATTCACTGTATGTTCTGAAATAATTTCCTGAATCTAAATGACTTCAGAAGTTAATAAAAAAGAATAATCTTTTGTTGCTGTTAGTTTTGTTTGAAGTTTGTCTTTTGAAAAAAAAAATGTTGACAAAAAAAGGAATCATTCAGTAATGTATCAATCATGTGAGATTACAGCTGTAGAAAATATTATTAACAAATAATTGTAATTCTTACAATTAAAAATAATTTCCAAAGACTACATAGCATACTTAATACTTTTAAAAACAGTCTAGACTACTTATTCAGGCAGGATTCTCCACTTCAAAGCTGTGGGAAAATGCTTGAGATGCAATTCTCGAGAAATAATTTCAATGCAATTTCCCAAATTTCCACTCCTGGTAGTGTTCTAATTGGAGAAAGACATCAGCAAAGTTCTTCTAAACCAATTGAAAAGCTGGGAACAATAAGAATTAGTTTCATACGAGATGTCTGTCAAATTTCTTGTGTATATTTCATTTGAACTGCAAAATGAAACATTCCTTGTAATGACTGAACTATCAGTTATTTCATTACGATAAAAACTTTATTTTATAGACTAATTTGAACTGCTAAGGTGATAGCCTTAAAACAATTTGTTTTAATAAGTCTTCGAAATTGCTTCTAAGGCAACAGAGTAGAACATATCACTATACAGAACCGTTACTTAATTTTCCATTTAATTTATGATGGTCCCATGAAGCAGTCACAAATGGTAGTAATTTCCCAGATTGACAAGTTTGCCTAAGGAAATAATTTTTATATATGTTGGAGAGTAGATAAGGCAGATGCTAAACCTTACATTTCTTTGCTGAAAGTCATATCCACATATCTCCTAGTACCTCTAATTTCTCCAAGCTTTCAGAGAATACCTTTAAAATTGAGAAGAACGTTCTCTCTAATAAAAGAGCACTGTGGAGCAATTACTACAATTGAGTCTAACACTCTCTTCTGTCACAAACTATTCAAGAGAAAAGGAGATAAAAGATCAGAGTACCACGGAACACTGGAACTGGGAACCTTAAGTATCCATCAGAGACTGAAAGATGAATCCTTTGTTTTATCTCCCTGAGAAAATATCAGTAAATAGACCTGATGTCATTTACAGTAGATCAAAGATCTAAAAGCATTCAAAAGGATGAAGCTTTCATCAAGTAACAGAATAAATTTATTCTTTAATCTTTAATCAGTTAAGGCAACTAATAAATAAACAAATTAACAAATATATAAAAATAAAAAGAGAAAGAGTACTTTGAGTTTATTTGTGTACAGTAAAGTTCCTAGAAAGAAGAGCCAAAGGAGACTATACCTCAAACTTACATAGTTGTATAAAGGATTATGGAATAAATTACTGTGTTGCAACATTTGAGACTGTTCGCTATTAATTTCATAAGTAAAAAGTTTCTTGTATTATTTCCTGTAAAGACTACTTTTTTTTTTCTTTCCATTATTGGTGCAATAAAATACTCATAATACCAGGTTTCCCAGTACATCTATAATACATACGAAATTTACAAACTTATGTATCTTACATAGGATGACAGAATGATTGAGGTTGGAACAGATCTCTCATATTATGAAAAGAAGCAGGATCCTCATAAGCAGGGTCAGCTAGTGCTGGTTGCTAACAGCTTTATTATTTTGGGTTTGTGGTATCTCCACGAATGTAGAATATGCATAATAAGATTACCATTTTGCTTTATATAAATAACAAGTCTCTTCCCCTTCTTTCCCTCCCTCCCCCCTCCCCTCTCCCACCCCCCCAAACAAACTGGATGCATTCAATTGGCTCCATCTTTAATATTTATACAGATTAGACGTAGCTGAATGTCTGTAAAGGACTATAATCTTTGGTCTTTACAGAAATGTTGCTATGGGACAGAGGCTTGCCATGGTGGAGGATGACATAAATATTGGCCATTAAGAGGCAATTGCTGATGCAGCGGTGCAGGGTTTAATCTATAACAAAGTTTTACCAACTCTTTTAAAGATATGCTTGCACGTTCTTTTACTGAAACACCCCTGAATAAAAGACTAGAAAATTAAATTCAGGTTTCATTTATTGAAGATCTCTTTTTTTTCCAGATAAATAAAACATGTAATTCAGAAAGTCAGTATTTACCAGAAATTTTCACCATGCAGTCATATCTGAAATAACAAAGCTCTTTAACTTTAATGTCCTACCAACAATAAAACACATCTTCATAAGATTCAAATAGCTTTCTACCTTATCCATCTGCAGGTCTGTTCCAGTATTATAAGCTGAGAACTATTTGTAAGCTTTAGTGCTCTATGTTCTTTCTAACACTCTTTATATGCTAATATATAAGCCAGTATTTGAGTGTAAATGTAAACAATATATTAAACTGTGATCCATCTTTTCCATCCTGTAAGCCTGGGTTCCCAAGACAAAAAGAATACATTCTTTTGAGTTTGTTATGACTGTGCTGCAAACACAAAATGAGAAGTCATGGAAGCAGTTTTAACTTCAGCTCAGCATGAACTTAGATCTTCAGAATTTAGATAACCTGGACAAGTATCCAGAATTTTAAGTGCTCATTATACCTGATATTCAGGGGCCTTGATTATTATTCAAAGAATGTCTGTCTTTTTTCTTTTTGAAACTTGCATGATTACATATCATTGCGTATCGTCTTTTTATAAAGTCTTGATAAAACTTTGAATATGAAACAAATTATTCCTTCTCACAAAACCGTGTAACATTTCTTTCAGCTATTCTACAATAAGATTGGTGTGGTTTGTGGTATGCAAGTGAAGTGCGTTAGAAAACTTCAAGCCTTTTGTCTGATCTCAATTACAGATACATTTGGAATGACTTCATGAAGCCACTCTGATTTTACTGATGTAAAGCCTTTTGGGAACATAGCTAAATTCACTTAAAAATTTACTGTTTTTAATATGGATTTACCGAAGTTTAACATACTTAGGCTCACAATGCATTAACTCCGTGTGTTTGTAGCTGAAGTTATAGAAGGATGAAAACAGCACTGGGCCTTTCTCTGTAGAGAATATTTCTGTCCCAGTAAAATAGAATTTCCTTTGTATTGTAGAATTAAATGCTGCCACAGACACAGTTTTTACTTTTACTAGTTAGGCAGTAAGTGATGCACTCTAGGAAGCCAAAAAATCTTGAAGCAGAAGAGAAATCTAGGTGCTTTTACATTATTAACATAGAGGTGCTTTGAAATACTCCTGAAAGCACTTTTTCTCTCCACCTTGTAAAATTTGGCTTACAGCTTATATTCAAGCTTTGGAACAGGCTGCCCAGGGACGCGGTGGAGTCACCCATCCCTGAGATGTTCAAGAGTCATGTATATGTGGCACTGAGTGATGTGGTTTAGTGAGTATGGTATGATAGCGATGGGCTGATAGTTGGACTTGATCTTAGAGGTCGTTTCCAACCTTGATAATTCTATAATTCTATGATTCTACGATTTTACTTCAAAACTTATCTCTTAGATAAGAGGGACTTGAAACATTCTTTCACTTGTGTACTTGTAGTGAAGTTTCTTGAACAAACCTTGACTGAATTTTAGAATTCCCCAACCAAGAGTATGATTCATGATTCATTTGTGCAAGAAGGAAAAAACCACACATACTCAAAACAAAAAAGACAGTGAAAGAAGTTATTGAGATAATTTTAGAGTAATTAGTTCTGTATCTGAAGTACTCCTTTAATAGAGCTAATCTTCATTTTCCTAATTTATCTTATTTGCAAGATGTTAGTACCCACTGAATTTTACATGTTTTTCTATAAGTTGATACCAAAACCATGTTTTGTTTATATCTATCAGAAGAATATAAGTTCACTGGCATTGCACACAAAATGATGTGCAATTTCTATTCAGCACATTTTTAATTCAAAGGAATCAATATTATAATATGTAGCACTAAACAATCTCGATGTGTTTGCATTTTTTTCTAGGCCAATACATTTTATATGTAGACTTTATTAAATTTTTAAAAATTGCATTTTGCTAATACTATTTTTATTTTTTTGCAAAATTTTGTTAGAATATATTATGTGTATAATCCTTGTAGTTTGCTTATAGCATTTTTCACTTAACTGTTCTCTTCTTTCACCTGAATATACTCACTAAGTTTAAAACAGTGAAGTCTTCCAAGGACAGT
This sequence comes from Lagopus leucura, assembly GCF_019238085.1. Classification (NCBI taxonomy): domain Eukaryota; kingdom Metazoa; phylum Chordata; class Aves; order Galliformes; family Phasianidae; genus Lagopus; species Lagopus leucura. The sequence continues at coordinate 12,058,730 of NW_024962252.1, read as the reverse complement.
GACAAGGAAAACACAATATATATATACAAATAGAAAGAGTATACAAAAGGGAAATCAATAAACTACCAATTGCTGAATCATCTATCCTAGATCTGACACTATTACTATTACTATCCAGAATGGACCTAACACCTCTGTTCTTGCCTATATCAAGAAATATGATTTATATATTTGTTTATCCTAATTTTCCTCTGAAAAGACATAAGTAAAGCACAAGTTCAGCAAAGCTATCTTTTTATCCTTTCTATCCCTATTCAGTTATAATTTCAGCAGTGCAATTTTATTCCTCATTTTCAGTCTTCTGTAAACATTTTTGAAGAACAGTTTACTATTATCTGAAAAGGACGCTGTAATTCAATGAGTAAGTGTATTTTTGTTCCTGATTTTTCTTTTGGTAAAGATCATTTATATGTCTACTTAGCAGGTAGTTGTAGTGTGACAATCATACATTCATATTTTTTCCTGAGGTCAAAAGCTCTGCTAACCTGGATTCAAGATTTGATGACCACCTTTTTCATCTACAACACTCAGAAAATTTAAAAAAAATCACACATACTGAAAAAATCATTTCATCATGTGCAAGTTTCATTTATTTATCTGTGCAAGTATTTGTATAGCTGTTATCATCTCAGTAGCTGCTTTTCAACTATTTAAATGGAGTGAGATATGCAATTGCATTTCTCTTCTTGTCCCTCTCCTGAAGAAGACACAGCTGGATTGCTGTGACAGAAAGTTACATAGGGAAAATAAGTAAAAGAAAGAAAAATATTTCTTTTCTTTTTCTTTTTTTGTTGTAGGAGAAGCTAAAATCTGAGGGATTCCTATCTGCTATATCAGTAGGCACTGGCTCAGTAAAGCTGTGTCTTCAGAAGCTCATGAACCTCTCAAGACTGGCTGACCTCTCAACCTGTGCCAGCAACTAGAGTTGAATGGAAAAATAAGTGATCTATAAAGTTGTGAGGTATCAGTCCACTGAGAACTCAGTCTTTGAACTGAATTGTATAAATACAAACTTTTCCTTCTTTGTTAATTCTGTTCCATCTTTGGAAGCAGTGTTGTTTTTAGATCCAGCAATTCAATTACAAAGTCCAGAAATTCACATTTAAAAAGAAAACAAAAGAACAAGCAAACAAACAAAAACAAAATAAACACCCAATCAACAAAATAAACAACCAATGAATAAAAGAAATCCCAAGAAGCAGCCAACATGCCAAAGATAACTTGTGCCATCTTTATAATGGATAATTTAGGATGATCAGATGTATCAACTAACAGTATCTTGCAAAATTGATTTTGTCTTATAAATTTTGAATATGAAGTTTTGAAAAGTTAAAAATTGTAGTATAAATATCTGCAGTAAAGCAATTCACTTCTTTAACATGTTGAACTTTCCTCATGTGGCACAGCTGCAATAATTTTAACAGTTTTCACCTAAGGGTTTTGGATTCTAAATGTCACTCTCTCTGTATGTAGATCAGGTTGGTCAAATGTACACAGATTTAATTCACTAATGTTATTCTGAAAAAAAAAAATTATTGCTATATGCTAGGTCATATTACTTGTCATTTATGACTAGGTGCTTGTGATGAAATTCTTTAAAAGCACTACAGAATTAAGTATAAATAAAAGAGTATCAAAAATTTGTTCTGTCTTTTCATTCACTACTTCCATTTATTCTCTAATTTTAAAAAGTTTCAATCATCCAATTAAAGAGAATAAAAATAAAACTTGATTTATGAGATATATTACACACTGAGTACTCAGAATAGTTTGCAAAGAACACATAGCTGAAAATTTATGAGAAATCATTCATCTTGTGTGAATAATGAATGCACCAGACACAAAGAAAAGGTAGTTTCTGCATAAAGTACACAAACAGAAACAAAAAAATAAGTTCAGACAAGAATTTGTTTTTAGAAAATAATTTGACCAGCAGCACTAATGATGCGTGGGTAACATATGGTAATTCAGTAAAGTGCAGGCTCTTGGGTGGCAAAAGTGTATAGCTACTGATGGTGACTATGTTTAAAAACACTGTTTTGTAGCTGAAAATTTGTTCTATCAAATTGTATTATAGTGCTCTTTGTTTTCATTTCCATGTAAAGTAGGAGGCATTACTTTTGGAGACATTTATTCATATGTATATATGCATATATTTGTTTGTCTATATACATTCAGAATAAGTTCATGACATATGTATGTTTGGATTTTATTAGTTATTTTCATTTCATATCTTCATTTGTCTTCTTTTTACTTGCCTCAGCCTACAAACCTTTTAAGTACCTCAGTAACAAAATTTTTGTGGATATATTTTTACACACAAATACAGAGAGAAGTGTAAGTCAGCAGCAAGGTTAGACTGAATGTCAAAAATAATTGTTGAGGAGGAGCACAATGTAAAGTGTCAAGCAAGAGGTAATATGAGTTACCTTCAGTTTCTGTTTATTTTCTGGGCATTACAATGAGAAATAATAACTATCTGCACAAAGAGCATTTCTTGGGCTACCTCATCCTTACACCTAATTTCAAGAGCTGTTACATACTAAGGTTCCTTTACTTTACCCACCTCCACCATGCCTTTTTATTCCACCTTTAATTATCTTATTTTTTGCTATGGCTATTTTGAAAACAGCCTCAGTCCATGACAACTGTTTAGGAATCTCAGCACAAAACCACACTAGTTCATCCTGTGGAAAATGCCTAGCTTATATAATGAAAGACAACATAAATTTTGTATTTCTTTGAAATATTCCTTTACTCTTTGAGTAAATCATTCTAATTCTTATAACTACATAAAGATTGGCATTTTTTTTCCTACTTTTAATTTCTATTTAACATTGCTTGTTATTAAAAAAATAAAATAAAATAAAATAAAAGGCAATATTGCAACCTAAATGGCAACCCAAATGACAGTGCTGACATTTCAACCTAAATGACAGGACTGAGTACAATTTGGGAAACCACAAAGTAAGAAGGACATAAAACTATTACAGTGCATCCAAAGGAGGGCTAAGAAGATAGTGAAAGGTCTGGAGGACAAGGCGTATGAAGAGCAGCTGAGATCCCTTGGTTTGTTCAGCCCAGAGCAGAGGAGCTGAAGGGAGGCTTCATGGCAGCCACAGCTCCTCACAGGGAGAGGAGGAACAGCATTGAGCTCTGATCTCTGAACAGGGCCTGAGGGAACCTTGTTGGGGGGTGCTGAACCCTAATTCTTGTGCCCTGTAACCAGGAGCACCATAGCTCATTGCTAGCAGTACCCACAGGCTTTGCTTTGAGCTCTGAGTATTACTGAGACATGGCTGACATAGTCTATGGAATAGTCACGGTGATGTTTTTTGTTTTGTTTTGTTTTTATTATTGTTAAATTGTCAGCCCTGCTAACAGAGTTGGGAAGCATTGCCGGTGCTGCTGTGGTTCTTTTTGTCTTGGGACGTGTAGATACGCCTAGAGGAACAATCCCTGACCCAGACAGAAATGGAGGGACTACAGGTGCAGCCCTGGGCAGACACCTGCTACTGACTGCTTCCTGCTCCAGCTCCCCATCGGCCACTCCACTTCCCTGGGGAGGAATGTGGCAAAATGGTTCCTGAGATCCCCAGGAAGAACAGTGCTGGAAGAGCCAGGGATCTACTCCTCTTTGGGACCTGTAGGGCTGCCCACTGGCACAGGGCTTGCAATGACAGTGCCCTGCAGGGCCCTGCAGTCTGATGGAAGCGTGACAAGAGAGTTATCTGTCCATGCTGAAAACTGTATGGAGCTCGGACAGAGCAGGCAGCTGAATTTCCAGCTGGTCTATTGGAAGATGCAGCTGAGGCAGAATGTGTATTTACAGAGAAGCACATAGACCACATCAGCTCTCATGTAGTGGCAGACGGAACATGACCACACCACCTCCATGGCCGTGTTCTGCAAGCCACAGCACGCTGGAAGGAGCTGAAAATGAAGAGCTGCTCCTCTTGCTGGCACTGCTGCAGCTGTGTTGCATGCCGCAGAAGTTCAGTGAGCATTTGTACAACTCTCTCAGACACAGGGTTTGAATCTTGGGTGTTCCTGTGTGGAACCAGAAGCTGGACTTGACCTTTCTGGATCCTTCGCAACTAGGATAGCCTATGGTTCTGTGATTCTATGAACAGAAAAGCAACTCAGTGCTCCACTGCAGTGAATATGCCACTTCCTGTTTGCTTTTCCCCATCGATTCAGTAAATCCTGAAACACAGTATTTTAAACTCCCAGTGAATTTCCTGTTTGGAGTCCCTGTCATTCGAATATTAATCTCTTATAGTGCTTATCTTTGAAAGCATGAAAAAAAGATGAAAGAGAAAAAGACATTAGAATTCTTTTTAATATATTATGCTTTGCCATACCAGCACAAGTCTTATAGTTTTACTACTGTCTTTACTGATGAAACAGAATCATGTCTGCAACTCCACTTGTTTCATGAAAGTTTCCACAGTTCTGCCTTAGGGATTTTTTATTTAGAAAAATGTTAAGCTTTCATTAATGATTTTTTCAGTATCTCAGTTGTCTCTGTCAGTTTCAGCAGAAATATCAGCTCCCAGAGAGTTCCTTGTTAGGATCTGCCAAAGATCGGGCTCCTATTGTTTTGCTGCTGTGTGACCCCAATTCAGTAAAATACTTAAATCTAGTTAGTAAATTCCTGTATAAACACAGACATACTGACTGACTGAGACTAATTACACATCTAAAATTAGAAACCTATACAAATCCCAGTGCAAATTTAAGTCTGTTTGAAACATTCTAGAAGTACTGCTACATTTCCAAAGAACATGGACATTTCAACATGATTCTCCTTTACTTTGCTTTACATAGAACACATTTTCAGGGAAGACTGTTTTTCTTTCCTGCTAGAAAATTTTCACAGCAAAGGTACATACTTTGCATATTTGCTGTGTGAATCTTTATGGAAGATTACAGTTTGCAACTGCATTTATAAACAATCTGTTCCTGACAGACAGGTGAGGATTGCTTACTTTTTACTTCGAGATACAACTGATTTTTTTTATTGTTTTTTTCTTGAATTTTACACTAAATAATGCACTCAGCTTGATTATTCATGCATCTATGGAATGAAGACTTGCAAATATTGCAGGAATTTACTATGTAATAACTCTTTGTGATACTAAGGATACAGAATGTCACTTAGCTGTTGCTTCAAGGGCACATTGCTGGCTCATGTTCAACCTCCTGCCCACCGGGACCCAGGACACAAGAACTTGTGTAGGTATTTTTTTATTCTATTATTTTTATCCCAGACTGTAAAATAGATCTTTATTTATAAAGACATTAATCTTTGTCACTATACTTTCAATAATTCTTAAGTTCTGGCAGTATATTTTAATATTGCGGCTTTAAATTAAACTGACATTCTTAAAAAGTTAAAAACTATATGCTTCAATTCCTGAAGAAACAAATACTTAAAGGAAGTCAGAAACATCTGTAACACCAAATGATCTAATCCAAGATATGGACTAATCTTATAAATTGGCTGAATAAAATAAAAATTAGCATGTAGTGGTCAGCCCTGTCCTAATGGTTTGTCATTAGATTAGGGACTGTTAGATGCACAAGAGAAAGCTCATTTTCATTAGGAGATTTCATGGCAAAACTGAGCAAAACTTTCTATACTAGGTGTAAGTTTTTTCTTATTTTCTCTTTTTTCAGCTGGACAATTTTCACTATTAATATATATATATGTATATATTTTTTCCTTTTCTCTGTAATGAATACTCTCTAGTTTTTTTGTTTGTTTGTTTGTTGTTTGTTTTTGTTTTTTTTTTCCTATTTGAGGCCTTCCATGGATAAGCAGATTTTTTCCTTTGTTTCTGTGTTGCTGCACTTGGGCATATCCTCACTTGCTGTGACTGCTATCATTGCTATGCTTTCCATTGCATTAAAGCCAAACTAGACATTTTAGTCACCAGTTTCATATACTCTGTTCTGACTTAAGATGCCTCTGCAGTTATGCAATTAGTTGTTTTCCTTTTTGTAGCTTTTATTTGTCCTTACAGACTGGAAGAAGTGACTTGCTTATGGCAAAACTAATATTTGATTAGCCTACTCTAATCAAACAGGCATCCTTGCTCAAAGGTGAGGAATAGTTCACCTCACAGAAGACCAATCTGTGATTAGAGGGTAGATATATGTAATAAGATTTTAGTAAGCACTGGTTGTTAACCACTGTGACTTACAGTAAAATGATGAGCACAGTACTAAAATTGTTTCCCAGTGCAGACATGTTGCCATGATTTGAAGTCAAGATTCAGCTCGAAATGAGAAGCTGAGCATAAGATAGCAAACTGACCCTGAGAAATATGTTGTTAGTCTCTGTGCTCGTTACTTCAGTATTGCCTCCTGGCTTGGAAAATATCAAATCTAGTACAGAACTACTATCAAAACAACCTCACCCTAGCCTACAATTTTATTCTTCAGCAATCTGGGGAAAGAAATAATTCTCTGAATATTTCCACATGTTGTAGGTTCTCTGGCTGTGCTAAGAATCAATATCCCATCAGTCGATATCTTTATTTGTCTCAAAATCAGCATACTTGAGTTATTCAGTATTTCTGCCAAAGTTATTCTTCGTGAATACACTAAATATGCTCTAAATATTTGGACCATTTTTTTTTTTGTTTCATGTGTATGAAAAATTAACTTTCACCATGTATATAAACTGAGCTCATAAAATTCTTGAAGCTACAAAAAATAACTAGTTGGCTATACAGAACTTTAGTCTGTGAGCCTGATGGGCTATGTTATGTTTATGTTACTTCTTTAAAAAACTTTATACCACATAATCAGATGAAAAAATCAAGACAGGGAATAGGATTATTATTTAATGACAGATCATTTCCATGGGGAAAAATGCATCGGCCGTATGTTTCTAGTTCAATTTCAATTCACCACCTCAGATCATGGATCCTGAAAGATGATACGTTTGAAGACTGCAGAAAATAAGTGGAGGATGTTGTGTATTCTAACAGCTCTCTGACTGACAGAGTATGAGGCTAAGATACCTAACTTTGTTTTTGCACATACTGAAAATGCAGGGTACCAGTTGTCAGAACGGACATAAGATTTGCTCATTAACCATATTCTTTTTTTTTTTCTTTTTTTTTTCTTTCTTTTTTTTTTTTTCCAGTCTTATTTACTTAGTTTATTAAGCTATTTGTTGTGCATTTCTTACAGTGACCCAGGAAGAACTCTGCACCATCTCTCTCCTATGTCCCACCCCAGAAAAAACAGTGATATGATGTCTAATCAGTACAAATCACACAGGCACTAACATCAGTAGGCATAATTTTCTGTTTGATAAAATATTACAATACCACAATATTTTTCAAATAGTCAGAATGAGTGAGCTTCAAGTAATTTTCCATCTTCTTTCTGCTCCTGGGAAATAGATGCAGGTTTCTTAGTGTTATATGCAGCATCTGTGAGTGTGACGTGAGGATCTCTCTAAAGGTTAATGGAATAATATTCTTACCACCCAGCAGTCGGGCTCTACAAAGCACACTACAAGGGACTTTGTAGATTAACATAGAAATGTTTTTTTCCATGGGATAATTGGTCTGCTGATGTTACTCTCTTTGAAGTGGCACTTAAATAATTGTGATGACATCTACTAAGTGCATTCTGAGACAGTCCTTTATAATTAATTACTCATTTCATGAATCATACATTTATCTAAAGTATACCTGTATATAAGATGGATGTAAAGGAAATTCAATTGTATCTTTTTTTTTTTTTTAGTGGGTTTTAGATTTTTGTCCGTCTTTGGTGGGCATAATACTTGGGTGATTTCAGTTAGACACCATGACAGCCTTGATTTCCTGGGCTATGATGGTTCCTGCTAAAACACTGAACATTCAGACACTGGCAACAGACTCAAGTTGACAGCGATGTGCAAGCTGCAAAGATGTAACAATGTCTCTGCTGGGGAAAAGATGTCTGGTGTATAAAGTTCCTTCTGAGTATACGTGGTAAAGGACAAGAAATACAGCATGCAGCCCAGCTCCTCTACCACAGTTATCAAATATCATCTTAATCTCACAGTGTAATGTACATATGTTTGTATGTTTGGTTGGTTTCTTACTTTTAATAGGAATTCCTTTAATCCATGGTTAATGGATATATAAAACCTAAAATGTATATACTGCTTGTCTAATCATGCTATAATTACTTTTTTGTGGGGAGTATATATTTCACAAACAATTATTATTAGTAATCTATCATTGCCAAATAACTGTATTATATATAGAAGGCTATCACACCTAAATAAAGTCCTTAGCTTCTTCAAAATACATTGTTAGAACTTTCTACATTATGGGTGGGATAGGAGAAATGTTTGCTTGTAGCTGACTGAATAATAGTTATGCTTGGTGAGGTGACACTTCTCTTTTTCATTTTTAAGTAGTATCTAGGTCTCCCATATTTCTTCCTTATCCTCTAGTCTAATATTTTCTAGATGTAGCCCTCCAGAGCAGACTACTTGTTATTTTTCAGCTTACTCAACGCATGCGGACTGAAGTTATTACATACTGTTCTGACATCATTTAAAAATCACTGATTGCTGAGGAGGAATTTTAAGTATTATTTTCCCTTCATAATTTACAGACAGGGTGATAAACAACCATCCACATAATTATTGGGATTTAGACACAAGCATTCCTACAAAGGCTGAAGAACTACCTTACAAATAAGAAGTTGAAATCTAAGGAAGATGCAGAGCAACAGTGAATCCTGTGCAGTCAGGAGTTTCTTCAGTGGTCTCCCTCTACCTAATGAGAAGGGACAGATCCAAGAGCCAGGTGCCTCTTGGAAGCTTGCAGCAATATGACAAAGGGCAATGGATGCAACTTGCTACAAAGGAAATTTTGACTAGATTCTTTTTCCCCCACCAGAGCGATCAAATGCTGTCACATGTTGCGCAGCAGTGTTGTGGGATCTCCAGCTGTAGGGGAAACCAAAGCTCAACATGACAAGGTACCGAGCTGCTCTAGTTGACCCTATGTCAAGCAGAAGATGATTCCTAAAGGGCTCTTGCAAACTGAATTATTTCACAATTCTGTGAAATGCTCCCTGTCATTTTCCTTCACCAAGAATAAATTTGGTCTATGATTTTGTCAGCTTTCTTGAAAGCTACACACTCTGACAAATTTTAATGGAAATGATTATTCTGTAAAATATGAGAAAGTTCTGCAACATTTTAAAATGTTTTACAGCTTTAAGGGCATCACTCTGACCCTTTCACTGTGGTAAAGCTGTCAGTGGTTAAAAAGTACAGTAAAAGTTATTTGTATTATTTTAATCAACATTTCCTAAAGACCTCCCTATAAGTACCACCATAGTTCATAATGAATAATATTTGTATAGATCAGAGCACAGTACAGCTTTCACACAACTGAAATTCTACTTTAAATGAAATGTAATGATCTGGAGATGTCACTCATTTAGGCAGTGTGTTGCAGAATGCAGAAGATTTAATACCATGCTTAAGCAAGTTGTAATTGAACTGTCCAGAAATTTAATTTAGCTACAAGAAAATGGATAGTAGCCAGATCTTGTATTCCCACATTCTGCAATAACATTCAAGCTCATTCTTTTACTGTCTTGCAGTTATCATCGGTAGATAGTAAGAGTTTATCAACAGAACATAAGTAACAAAATCTATACACATTTTTAGGATAAACAAGAATGAAACTTCAGGGTGAATAATATTTTACTTAAAATTGGAGGTTGCCAATTGCTATGCAAATTAAAGTCACTGAAGCTTTGTTCAAAGCTCTTGTGCAGATCTGTTCAGTGCTGCAAATATTTCAATTTTTTTCCTTGTTTTAATTAATTATTTAGTGTAGCTTTTTGTATGATTTGTTTTGCATTTCTCATGTTCACCAGAATTAGGAATCCTGGAACAGCTGATAAGCGTAGGAAGATCTCCTCTGGGATCTCCACTTTGGACTGCATGCAAAATACCTGGTAGCTCAATAGTGATAATATTACCTTGCCCAGTTACATTTTACTTCACTGCCTCAGATCTATTCTTTAAACTGCTAGTCCCAAGATCTAACAAAAACATTTACTTTTTAATGTAACTTTTAAAATAGACATCAGTACAGGAGTCAGTGATTTCCTTTAGATCCATTCACCAGTTAAAGTGAAACTTAAGTAAAATACTTGCCATAGCATTATGAAGTATCATATCATTGATATCTAATCAATTGAAGGGACTCCTTCAGGTAGGTCAGTAGTATGCTTTCTTATTCAGTTTCATGCCAAATCCATTGATCTCTTGTTTTGAACTGTGGTATAGCCATATTAAAATATAATATGAGAAGAAATAATTATGAATGCACACTACAGTATGTAAAGCTTCATTTTTCAGAAAACAAGGCTGTGGCAGTCCCTTTAATCACTCGTCTCAGTGACACTTTTTGAGTAGTTTCCTCTTCCTTTGATTATTAAACCACTACCTATTCTAGCCTTGGTGACCTAAGAAATATCAAATATTGAGACTATTCCACTCAGATAAAACTTAAGATAAAGCAATTAAATATTAAATGACAGCCATTTAAAGAAAGAAAGGAAGAAAAAAGGAAGGAAAGAGAGGAGTCTTATTTTCTGCCTTTACTATGTTGATATCAGCATCTTAGAAAGTTATTCAAATGCAACTTACTTTACTATCATATTGAAACCAAAATAGACAGGATTGAAAAACAGCCAACTGTCATACTGAAATTACTGGTTTTGGTAGAAAATGATCTTGCAAATAGCTCTACTTGTGAATAAATATTCCATCAGATTGTACATTTTTGACATGTTTTTATACATTTCCACAAGTACCTGCAAATGTAAAGAAGCAAATGTATAAAAGACAAGAAAAAATTCTGAACAAAATCATCTTTTGAATCTGTTCTCTTTCAGTGTTAAATGCATAGTCTTTAATAGTCTCTTTTATTTGCCATATGCATTATGTTTTTGCTTAGTCTATTTAACTTCTCATGTTCTCCTGCTGGTCTGAAGAAGAGCTTCCCAGCTTTTTAAGTTGTAATAGTGAAGCATTTGAAGTACTTAGCATGGTGTGATTAAGTAGATTCAGGAAAAGAATACCAGAAAATTGACTTCTTTTAACTGGGGTCCACCTAGATACATGAGGAAAAAGTGAAGCTTCTTACTTAGGTGTTAGGGTAAGAATAATTTTTTTCTGATTAAAATCAGAAGGATTTTTAAATCCATATGATTTTAATATCCTCTGAGTGTCTTCTGTGCAGTTGTTATGGTATTAATCATTCAAGACTCATGTGTAAACCCACATATCCCAGTAAATGTAGCTTTACTACAAATTAATTCAGTGAGACTCAGCTGGCATTGATGACTGTTCTCCTCTTGGCTGCTCTTTGCTCAGTGGAGAAGAAAGCAGAGGGACAACTTTCTTCCCACCTGCTCAGAGCTGCAAAACACAACCCTGCCTGTGGGATCCAGGCAACACAGCCAGGTCTAAAACACAGCACTGGGGTTGCTTGTTTGTTTTTTCTTTTTCTTTTTTTTTTTTTTTTTGGGTTTAGCTATGAGGTACCTTGGTAGCCTGCAGCCATCCTTGCCCAGTATGACTCACTCCCTTGGTGTGAACACTTTCTGATGTAGAAAGCCATTTCAGGCTCCAGAAAGGAAAATTTGAAGCAATCTCCCACCCCAGCTCTTTCCAGTGTCACATCACTGCTGCCATCCTGATAGCAGCTAAGTGGGTCAAAGCACCTCAGCACCCAGAAGAAGCTGAAAGGAGAAGAAAGCTTCAGGCCTTAATTTCCCCAGCCCTCTTTTCCTCTTCTGCTACTGAACCTCTGTAATCCTCTGCCATCATGATGTTCCATGAGGTACATCAAGTTCAAAATAAGTCTCAAAAAAACAGTTAATCATATTATGCTGAATGATTTCTGGAAAATGGTACCAGTATGTGCCTTATGAGGATACAGTTTACATTAAAGAAATTCACTATAGACATATTGCAATTTTTGTTATTTTTTCCACTTGTCTATGTTTTTCAGTGATGCATAACTACTTCCATAGCTAACTTCACAAAAGATGGTGGAAACAAAAAGGAAAATGCTTCATAGAAACAAACAAACAAACAAAACAAAACAAACAAAAAAAAAACCATAAAGAACACTGTAATACATATTTTGCATTTGTTTTCATTATAATTTTCCAATTTTAAACAAATTAATTTTTTTGTGGGGGAGGGGGTGGCGGTGGGGGGTTATGGTGATGGTGGTCACAATTCACCACAGAAGATAAATGTCATTATTAGATCAGATATTATAGGTGGAAAAAATGAGGTTTAAAAGCCACTTCTTTCTTCAAATCTGAAGTTAAAAGTTGAAAAATGGCGCCAAGCTCAGATTTGCTTGTTGAATTAACTAATTCCTGAGCATGCAACTCACTTCCTGAGGATCTGTGTAGGCAAAGCATCTTAATGTCAATGTATAAGGGATCTCTGCAAGATATAACTTCAAGCAGTGTCACCTACTCAAGGGGAGATCCTGTTGTGCAGTCAGCTGCTGTGCAGGACCACTCAGAAGGGGCTCCTAGGCTGCTCACTCAGTCATATGTGGGGTAAGATGCTTGACTCGTGGTCATAAATTGCTTTTTATTTTTTGGATCATGCTCAATTGGTCATCAGCTATTAAACAAGGGATCTGTTATCTGTTCTTTTGGTCCCCAAGTTTGAGACAGATTTGTGGTCATTAATCTGCCTCAGCAAGGGTGTTATAAGTTCTGTTGTTCATTGTCCACGGGTGCAAGGCCTTACATGCAAGAATAGGTCAAAGAAGGATGTTGAAAAAAGGGGGGGGCGAGGGTGGGGAAGAAAGAAGCAGGGAGGATCAGGGGGAGCATGCTGTCACACCACCTCCTCACTGCGATCACATCCACTTTGTAAATGTTCAGTAAGCGTTGACAAATGTCAGTGGGTGCCAATGATGTCAATTCAATTGCATGCCTTCTCTTCATCTGCATTTCCATGTCAGACATCATTGTGTCAGACTGCTCCTCAGCTACCATCTGATGTGTGTCAACAAAATGTAATGGGATATTGGTGGGAACGTTTAACCTCTACTGCTGTACAACCGCTATCCACCCCTGATGTCATGGAGCAATATAATAAAATGACAGGCAATACTTTTGAAGCAGCATGTGCATGTGTACGTGTATATGCAGCTTCTGTGGGGATGGAGTCTGTATATACACACCCCAACAGGAGCTTCATATTTGTAATGCATTCAATATTTTGAAAAAAAAGCAAAAAATACAAATATATATTGAGATTTTGTAACACACACATAGAATATATTTGAAATGTATGTACTGAAATACAGACATACTTGGATCATATGCATGTACGCATGTGTATTTCGAATCTAGTGTTTGAAACATTGAGCAGACATTGCCATAGAAGAAGGTTTAGTCTGTCCTCAGGACACGTACATGTCACAGTAAAGTCAAGTCTCCAAAGAGAGCATTCAGAATCATTTTTCTAGGACTCCTTGGAGTTAGGGTCATTTCAGACAAAATGTTTATTCTACAGCTGATCATTTTGGAAAAAGTGCTACTTGACATTACTTACAATGGATGAATGTAAAAATACTAAAACAAACACTTGTGCTGCAGGTAAAACACTGACATTTTAGAAAGCAGACTGACCTCAGCTGTTAGGCACACACATCCAATGACAGTATGCTCGAAGGGGTAAGATAAGTTGTATTGTAAGTTATGTGAACAATTCCAAAAGGTTTTTGGTTTTCCTCAGAACTTTCCCTTGCTACTAGAACTCATTATCAGTAATTATAGTGAGGTGACATCAAGAAGAAACAGCCTAAGAGCACTGTTTATTTTGTTTCATAAAGAATAAGCTAGCTGTATACATAACTAGAAAATGTTGCATTTTGCCTGAATGTCCACCTCAGAAATTCACTCAAGTGCAGGGGAAGATCTTGTCTGAACAGCAGCGAGAACTTCATAACATTCAATAAAATCTTACTGACTTTACTTCCCCCTCTTGCCAAGCATGGATAGCACACACATCCCATCACAGCGCCCAGCACCACAGCATACAAGGACAAGAGCATGCTGCCAGAACTAGATTGCACTGCACAGAGAGAATCTATATCAAGAACTGCAGCCCCAGTTTCAGTGTTGTTTACCTCATTGTTCAACTAATTCAATTTTAATCTCTATTATTAGAGTTTTTAATACTTGCTTATGATAGTTCTTGACAGCTTATGAGGTATTGTAACATTCGAGCTCATGCTTTCTCTAGCTGCTTAGCAGTGTTGCATATATGTACAATTGCTGCATATATCGGATTTCTGAAACTAGATGCACTCCTGCCATCTATAGCTTCTTCAGAAAGCTTGTAACTGTCAAAGTGTCCTCTTATCAGAGAGGATCAGAAGAATTCCGGAAAAGTCATGTAGAATCTCTGGGAAAAAAAGCAGTTTAAACCCCAGGAAAATCATTTGTGTGTTGCACAGTGATGTAGCAAATTATAGGTTACAGAGGAAGGAAGAAAAGGGTGTACATAGTAATTCCAATCCAGGAAAGTAATCGATATATTTAAAGTAGAATTAATTTCTGATTCGGGATTCAGAATTCACATCTGCACTTGCATCAGTGAATATTTCAGGTCACTGGATCTCCATTCAGAATCAGTAGACAACAGGTACCAAACTTCAGCACAGTTTTGATCTGGGTCAAACCCATGCTCTCACATAGAATTAATGGGCAATTTTAATGTAGTGTGCCTCCCTTATTTTCCCTCCCCATTTGGAGACTTAAAATTTTAATTGCTGCTTGCTAACAGTCTCTGTACCAGAGAATGGTTCTTGGCACATTAAATTTGCTTGTATAGATATAGCCAGAGGGTCTATAAAGAATCCTGTCAGAAGTATAGCAGATTTCAGACATCATCTGAACTACCAAGATTCTTTAAGCTTATAGGGTTTGTAATAAACACAGTCAGTAATTAAATGTAAGAAAGCTTGAAATATGGCTTGAAAGCATACTACTGATTTATTTAAAAATCTATACATGTTGATTAGAAACCAGAGGAATGTGTCAAACATAACCCTAGAGTGAAATGAAACAAAGCAGAGTAATTCTGCAGAGAGATATTTTATAGCATTATATGCATGTATCCTGAGATTCTTAAAGATAGGATTTTAATTGTACTTTAGCCAATGAATTATTTCCAACAGGAAAATAAAGCAATAACAAAAACTTCAATAGGCTTTCCAATAGTTAGAACCTTAATTTTCTGGCAAAGGAATATAAGACCATTAGTGAGCTCAGAACATTGTCCCTCTGGGGTAAAATAAAACGGCTTAATATTTTTCAAGCTACTTAAAGCATAGAAGTACTGTATTTTCCCAAATTACACTATTTTCATTTCATTGTGGTGAAGAAATAATCCTTCAAGTATTTATAATGTATAGAAACGTAACAATTGGTATTTTTGTTTAATGGTGCATAGAAAATAAGGATAATGGATCTTAGAAAAGTAAGCTTCTACAGCCTCAGGGATCTGCAGAGGCAATCTACAGCCAAGGCATTAGGAGGGCCTGGTAACATGAGTTTTCTGGCTTGCATAGGATGTAATATGTGAAGATAGGAAGATAGGGTCTATAGGTTTCCCCTCTATTTTAAAATGGTTCTATCCATGTTGATAGCTTAACTGTTTGCACATTATAGTCCTCTCAAATTCTACCAAAAACTCAGTAATTCTGATATTAGAGTAAAAGCAGAAAGGACAGAATGAAGCATCTTGAAATGAGGTCAGAAACAGGATAAAGTACCTTGAAATGGTGGCACAGAGGGATAAGCAACTACCATATGGAAGCAACATAGAATTCAAATACATTACTGGGAATGCAGCTGAAATAAAGGTATGAAATAAATGTTGATCTCTTCGTGAAAGTGAAGATCACAAAAATCACAAATAAAAAAAATATATTTATTAAAAATAAAAATATAAATTGCTGGCTCTGAGTTATTTAACTACCTTCAATTAAAGCAGGAAGGAAGAACAAGTTATCAGACTGTGCCTCAGAAACTTAAATCATTGCATTCTCAACAGGAATAAAACTTTTGGAAGATCTTACTTTCATTTCATAAAGCTGGAAAAGGTAAGAAGCATTTGAAATATTTAATAAAGACTTTGTTGTCTTTAAGCTTAGCATTTTATTTTGTTGAATTTACGGACCCCCAGTTGGGATCCGACATTAATGGGCCTCACTAGCCTAAGACTGAGAATGACATTAGGAGAGGTTCACTATAGCATAGTGAATTAAAAGTCAGAGCAGCCACTTGTATCAGCTTGCACATTCTGGAAAGGCAAAAGGAAGGAGCATTCTGCAGAACAGAAAATCAGGCGCCCACACAGACATTTATTCCAGTAAATGCAAAATACGAGCTTAGCCTCTTCAACAAGAGACAATTAATTCCACACACCATGTGGAATAAAACACTGCTTCAGCATCCTACTTTTAAATAGAACTGCTGCAACTACGTCTGTTCAGATTGAAACAGCATACAAAGAAGCAAAACATAAGTTTTCTGCACAGAGGAAGTAATGCTGCCCAGAACAACAGCAAGCTGTGCAAAGATGGCAGCAGCTGCAAGCATGGGAGCTTCTGATAGCTGGGAACGATTTCAGATGCATCAGATTCAGTAGCACATCTTCACAGAATTTGTTGAAGAAACTCTCAGTGTTGAATATATCTAGTTTAATTTTAGGGGTATACTTGCTAGACATCTGAAAGCCACCCCTGCCACCCCCCTAAATTGCTCATGCAGGCAGTGTTGGAGAAATAGCTAATCTCAGTGTTTATTTGACTCCTCTTAAATACCTGTTCTAAGGAGAGATGAACTTTATATTAGAAAAGACTATTTTCTTCCTCCAACTGCAAAGGAAGTCCATATAAATCCCTCTGATGTAATTAAATGTGCTGTATAACATTAATCTGATGAATTTTAACATATGTGTCACAAGAGCTCATGGAAGCAGAAAGTGAAGGACATCTTCTGAGAAAGTGTAAGGATAGAAAAAATGCAGTTAAAGAGAATAAATCAAATGAAAGTAAATTAAACAAATTTAAAGCTTCAAACTTGTAGGACAGAAGACAATCAAATAAGTGAGATCAAGAAAATAGACTTGCAAACTGTGATACTGTCAAAAAGTTTATGAACCAAAGACAGCCTAAAGCACACAACAAAGAAGAAATAACAGCATTTTAAAATTTTTGTGAGAACGTATTCAGGAAACATCAAATCTATGCTGCAAGATTTGCACAAATTTATGATGAAGAAATAATTACGTTCTTATTCTTGCTTGTTATTCTTGTAATCTCACATTAGTTTGTTTTAGGGAACCTGAAAAAGCAGCTGTTCAACAAATACACCATATAATGTTCATGTCTTTTAGACATTCCAACTTTGATAAAAACAGAAAACAAAACAGATTTTTAAGAAATTTAAATATTTTGCATATTTTTAAATACAGTGCAATTATTGTGGTCTAGTATTAAATGGGGGCCTGGTCTAGTATTAAATGGGGAGGTTGGTGGCCCTGCATGTGGCAGGGGGGTTAGAGATTCATGATCCTTGAGGTCCCTTCCAACCCTGACCATTCTGTGATTCTGTGATTCTACTGTGTGCAGATAAAAAGAAGGAAGCAGATCCATAGGGAAAACTTGGTGCTCAGGATCCCACAGTTGTGTTATAACCCTTCCAAGGCTAAAAACACAACAGCTGCATAGATTTTGGAGGAAAAATGAGTTTGGGCCAGCTGAAATAGAGTATGGTTGCTGGATCACTAATCTTGCATTACCTAATATTGACTGTGAAAGATACCTTCATACATCTAGCTGTGATCAGACATTTGTCTTGATAATAAATAGAGAGTAGTACACATATACACTGCATATATGAATAGGAAAGCATAGGCTTCCATCTTTCTTTCACAAGAGATAACTTTATGATGGAGAGGTGATTTTGCATCACTGAGGCTATTTTCCAGTGCCTGCTGCAGCATAACTTAACTCTGTGCCTCAGAGCAGACAGCTGGGGCTGCATCCTAGCCGTACCAGTGGCCTGCCCACAGGAGAAGCACACGTGTTGGCTGAAAGGCTGCCTCCTACTAATAAGAACAGCTTTTCTTTTTTAATAATAACAGCTTAATGACTGAAAGGTGCATGCTGATAATGAATACAGGAAAAGCTTTGTTAAAGGCTAGTTCTCTTGTCGTCAGCTAATGCTCTAAAATTAGAAATTGTGAGCACTCCAGATTGCTTAGTTGTATCTAACCCCCAATGAACTGACCATTTAGAAAATAACACTTCAGCTATATTTTTAAAAATGATTGTATCGCTGGATCTTAAATTATTTTGACTAGTAAAAGATACAAAACTACTATGAGCACAGTCAAAAATATCAAGTGAATTACTCACATAAGGTTATACTCAGCTTTGAAAACTGGACATGTTTTGAACCTTCAAATATTCTACACTGATACTGAAATCTGCATCTCTTAGTAGTTTTAGTGGAACATAAAATTAAAATGCGCTGTGAAATTGATGGGCTTGACAGCCTATATATATATATATCATAGACTATTAATCTTCCCTCTTTTTCTTCTGTTTAAGGTCTAGATGTGCATATTTTAACTAAGGAGCACTTTTATTTTATTACCCAGTGGTTCTAATCAGATACTTTGCACTGACTTTGTGATTCTTTTTCAGCATAAGGACCAAGAAGAGATTAGAGCAATTTGAGGAAAAGAGAAGGCAAAGAACAGTCAAACACTTTGGAATGACCTGAGAGACAGTGCCTCTGTATTTCTTTCAAGCTTATCAAGATTGCTGTAATCTTCAGAATTACAGTTTTTTAAAAATAAAGAAGCCTATGTGGTTTTATTTACTACATCAACCATGGCAGAAGGGAACTAAATTCGGTGACTGATGGGTCTGTTGCAGTCTTAGGAACACTCATGAACAGCAGTCAACTTAAAAATAAACAGCCAAAAATAAAGGCTCTTATAGCCTCTGGTGGGTGCATTTACTCTTTGTTGGTATGTTTAAGAGTCCTTGAATACCAAACATTTAAACAGATTATTGCAAATATATTTTTCATTTCTTGGTTAAGTCCAAAGTAATAGCAAAGGATTTAATTTAGAATCTCAATGTTCTTGAACTTCTCTGCTGTTTGTGTACTATTAGCTGTTTTCCCAAAATGTCACCTACGAGCCTGTTTACTTTCGTAGGATTACAAATACAGTCTGGTCACAGAGCATCAATAACTACATTTCATCTTTCTGAATTCATTCTATTTTCTTCTTCTTGGCATATTCTCTGGGGATTTCATGCTTGCTCTTGCTGCATCACCATTATAAAACTAAAATATGCAGGGTTATTTATTATTATTATTATTATTTTTTTTATAGTAGTAATCTCACTTTCCTCATTTTCCTTTTCTTATCTCAAACTGTAATATTCTGAACATTATGACTGGGAGTTGGTGTGACAAAGAGCAGCAATCTCTTGCATGGCACCTATCCCAGTGTGAGTAAAGGCATCCCTTTGCTGAGATGTTGAGGTTAAAACAACTTCACATTTATAGTTCTTTGTGAACTCTTACAGATTATTTTAACCTTCGGTTATTGTTTTAGCTTCTCTGTTTCTTCTATTTCTGAGTATTATCTCTATATACAAACATTTTCTTTTCATGAAATTCTTTGAAATGTTTGACCTTGTTATCTTGTACTAAAATTGATGCTGTATTTAAATCATTTCTTTACATAAAATTTTCTATTAGTTTCTATTAGATCACAGTACTCGCACTATCTATAGAAATATTCTGTTACAGTAGGCTTTACCAGGAGTAAAGCCTTCTAAACAATTGTTTTACAATTTGCAGGCACTACTTGGCACTTTCAGAATGACTTTTTTTAGCTTTCTGATGTGTTTTACATAGAAAGGAGTTGAAGCCTCCAAGATTAAAGCAGCTTTGTTTTTGCCTTAATCTCCCTACAGCTTATTTGGTAGATATAAGCTACCAAATGAGAAACAGCCCTTGGTATATTGGCACAGATGCCAGAAAAGGGCTGGTGCTTGCAATCACCTCAGTTTAATAGCTAGCTGATCTGTATGAATGTGTATTTTGTGTGTTTAAAGATAAAAGAAGCAATACTGAGAAACTGCAAAAACTTTGGACTGTTATTCTCCAGCAGGCAAAAAGTACTGCAGAGAGCTCCAAGCACTTCACTAAAAGGCAGGCAGGCCTCATTGCTACAGTCAGATCATGGGTCACATATACGAAGGCCACTTTATCCTTTCCCACTCTAGGTGTACAAAGTTGCCACAAAGCTAGCTGAGCTTTTGTTGAAGGATTATCTGGAAATACAGTCGTGTAGGAACTTCTATTAGAAGACCTTTTTGACTTTTACAGGTCATGTGTACAAGAAAAAAAGGAGATAAAGATAGCAACCCTCTAACTTTAGATAATGTCATACCTGTAATGCATTACATGAACTATTTAAACAGTTTCCTCGTCAAATCATTGTTGTAATGTCAGCTAGAAGGATGGGATAGTCTTCACATCTCTTTTATCACTATGTCTAACCATAGGGAAATTGCCATGTGTGTAATTTCCAGAAATGCATAAGCCTTTCATTATTAATGGGCTTTTTATCCTAAGTCAATTAAGAGCCTATTGAGAGTTCTGTCTGCCAAGACTTTTCCCCCCAAGTCTATCCTCCCATTTTTAGAGCAGCATTTTTTTTTATATCATGTGTACTAAAACCTATTCGTGTAGAGAGTCAGGATGTTCAAAAAACTACTGTACAGCAAATAACAAAAAGCAACATCAAAATTTCCAGATTGGTCTAAGCTACACTGAGGAAAGACTGTTCTCAGAGCTGAACAAAAGCTTAGAACTCCAATTACAAAAGATAAAATTCATATCCTACATTTTTAATTACAAATTTATTCATTCCTTTTTTGCAAATACATTGCATTTAATGCAACATTCAAAATTAAAATGATCAAGCACCATTTTATAATCTATTAAATATCGACACACTGTTTACCACTGACACTGAGAAGTTGTCAATGGATTCCACTTTTAAAATCTTGTGTTATGTTTAATATTCATGTATGTTCTCATTCTTTCTAAATCTCATTCATTAAGCACTTGAAAGAATAGTAAGACCACATCCTCAACTGCTTTAGCAAGGCACATAATTCAAAGGTCAGCTTTAAATTTTTGTATGTGCTTTTGCTGAAAAATTTCAGCTGTCTTACAGCACTGGTAAAACACGAAAATTAATTCCAGTCAGGATGTGTCAAAGAATGATAAGTTTTGAAATAGAAATCTTGCTGAATAAACTATTGAGATGAAACCCTTATTACTGAAAAACTCTCATTAGTGCTGTGGTTTCTGAATAAGTTATTCTGGCATCTTTGCATCAGATATCACTGAAATATATTTTGAATATTGTCTTAGCTTCACAGCATCACAAAATACATGTAGTTTTTAAGGAAGCCTTTGTTTAGACAGATACTTCAAGTGAACTTCTTAATACAGCAAGGAAGAACACTTGTTTTCCTCTTGGAAGTCAACTGTCAAGCTGAGAAGCATCTTCTGAAAGGCTCCAAGCTCCTTTGCCGTAAAACAGAAACCACTTCCACTGAGCAAAGGACCACAAGAACGGTTCTCTTCCACAGAACCCCCAAACTGCACGAGAGAGAAGGGAACACAGTGAGAGCCCTGCAAGTTCTGATGTTTTCCAGAAAGAATATAAGAGCTTTCGATCCAGTTGCTGCAGACAGTCTGCATTTCTGAAGCTGGATTTTGTCTGGCAGAAGCTTTCTGTTGAAGCTTTTTCCAGATCTGTGTACCTGCAGAATACACTTCGTTCTGCACTACAAGTTACCTAGATGTATGACAATCTTATATACCTTTTGTATATACCCAGTATATAATATATGAATTCTCACAATTTGAACTTTGAATATTCAGGGTCTCTTCTCAAGAGGAAGAGGTCTTTCCATGCCAAGTTTCAGCATTTGAGAACAGCAGCCATGAGAGTGCCGATGTTCAAAAAAAGAAAGAGAACATTTTTTTAACTGTGAGAGAAGCGTATTTCACTCTTCTTTTTCACAGTGAAAAAAAAAAAAAAAAATGGTGGATTTATGTTTAAAATGAAAGAACAAACCTGTAGGAAGAGATTATATCTAGAAACCTGTTTCTTAAACTTTGAAGCTAAAGGAAGTGATGGGCAAGTGAAATATGTGCTTTGAGACTATATTGCAGCTACTGCTTTCTGCAATGAAAAATTGATTTTCTGCAGATCTTTTCTGAAATATATGACAAATTCTGAAAGTGTAAAAAAAATCCATGGATTATACTTCTTTTATTTACTTTTCAAATCAACAGAATTGATTTAAATATTTTGATCTCAATTACCTTTCAGTATATTCCTGTACTTACAGGGATCTAAATACAAAATGGTTGTTTTTCAGTTTCTTCAGGGCTGAGGAATCAGTGCTCAGATCAGATATTACAGATGCTGTTTACCTGAGCTTCTGTGTACCAAAGGGGAAAAATAAAGTCCCTGCAAATCTTCTCTCACACACAAATATATATTTTTTGCTACACTGGAAAGTAGGTTGAAGGTAGAGAAAAACAAATGTTCTTTAGTTTGTTTGACTACTTTTACAAGTTTTTAAGTAATTCTAAATCCATCAAATGAGATAGATTTAAAATGACTGCAAGTTTGCAGGTATAGAGGCCTAAAATCCTTGTTTTTACCATTTGATACTCTGTTCATCATTAAGCATTGCTGCTTGTTGTAATGCTGAGAAAAATGTTATTATGCTGCCAGAAAACAAGCACTATCAGCAGCAGCAGCAGAAGCAGAGGCAACATCCCATGTAATAAATAAATAAATAAATAAAATTGTTGGTGCTTTTCACTTCCTTTCTCTCCTACAAAAAAAAAAAAAAAAAAAAAAAAAAAAGACAGTGGTTTTTAAAAGGCATTCTGCCACAATGAAAGATTGCAAGGCACAGATATTGTACATACATTCTCTCTTTTTCACTGCTGGTTTAACTCATAACTAGAATTCTGCCTGCTTATGTCAAGGTGTTATGCATGCTCCAAAGATGGAGATGACAAAGTTCTTGGATGGATTGCAATTCTGAGTGTTACCAAGTCTGACCTGGCAATGGGATCTAGTTGCAATAGTACCTCCAAGCAAAAGTAACCGACTAAATAAAAAAGGAATTATGTTTAGGGTGATTATTTGAAAATGCTACCTAATAGAGTAATAAATTATGTCACATTTTCTATTTTTTTTTTTCCTATTGATTTAATCTTAGATAATTCAGTGGCCAGTTTTTAAACTTCTGTATGGCACTCCTGGTTTTTCAGTTTATACAAGTTGATATGCTATTTCACCTGAGGCAGAATGTAGAGAACAGAATAACAAACAGTCATTACATTTTAGATCTCAGTTATTACTACTATAACATAAAGATTTGCAATAATGTCAGCAAATGAGATGAAGTAATTTTTCAATAATAACACTGAAATTTCAAGGGAGGAACTTTTTTTTTATCATGGCAGTTCTGATTCAAGATAAATTGCAGAGCAATCACAAACAATGTTAATGTACAATGTACTGTCTATAACATTGTAGCTATACTGGGTTTCCAAACACACCTTCTAAAATGTTTTTTTTTTTATGATGAAGTACTCATTCAAAGTACTAATCGCACAAACTAAACATAAGTTTGTGTCACAGTTTAAAACTAATTTGTAGATTCAAACAGAGAAGTTGTGTAAAATACACTAAAATTGAGCTGGCAAATTAGAGAAAACTTTTGAAAATTTGGCCTTTTTTAAACCTCACTGTAAAGGATGGTGTTGATGAATTTACTTAGTAATTCTAATATTTAATGGAAATATCAGATTCCAGTGAAATTTTTATAGTAAATTGATTTGCATCTGATTATTGGCCTTGAATTTTATTTGTCACTTCTTACTGATCGCAATGAGGCAAAAGGTGAGTCATTTGAAAAGCTTCAAATACAAACAGATACACAAAAATTTTAGTTGTATTTTATTTTGAAGCTCTGAAACATAAGCGGGACAACTGCATTAAAAAGTTTACCAAACTATACGTGTTAGGACTAGTGCTGACCTATTTGATACAATGGAGAATTTAAGTTAATAATACTAGGTTTCTTTATTGTAAAGGATTTTTTTTTTTTTGCTTGTTTTGCTTACAAACAAAAGTTTGTATCTTTTTTTTTTTTTTTTTTCCCCACGATGTCATCTGACCTTTGTGTAGGAGAATGGCCTGATGTTATTTGTTGACTTCCTTTTGGGATACACCAAGTCACATTGTTATGCTATAAAGAACAAACTTTCGAGAGCAAAGATGTACTCAAGATTTTGTTGTTCTCTTTAGTTTAAAACTAAACAAATGTTTCTTCATCACATCAAATTATTTGGCACATGTGTCATCAACTCTTTAGGATATTTACCTAATAGATTAATTATGAAAGCGCTAATTATTCTGCATTTCTGTAAGGCAAACTGCTCCTTCTGGAAAAGCTTCAAAATTCTGACCTATGAAGGCATTTCTGTCAGGCATGAAAAATTAACATAGGAATATACTGAACCACTAGCAAACTTTGATGTTTTAATTCTTTCTGCTATGAAATGGGATGATCTTTTATTTCAGGAGTAATCTTTGATGTTGGCAGCTACACAAATATTTTAGGAAAATCCCAGTGACAGGAAAAAGTGTTGATGAATTACTGTACTGCATGAATAAATTCTTAAAAGCACAGATGACTGACTCACTACAAATAAATGTGAGGTTCACATAAATTCCTGCTAAATCAACCTGGAAAGATACGTTGCCTCATCTTTGCCCCACACCAACTGCAGAAATGTATGAAGAAGTAGTTATGTATTCTTATTGAGATGACTTACCTAAGTGATCATGTCTGTTTCATTCAGGGTGATATCACATTTTTAAGCCTTGATATAACAAAATACAGGTTGCACTTAGAGGCTGAAGAACAGAGTAACAAGATTGTTCCAGATATTTTTCTTTTAGGCAGTTCAAAGTCAGAGCCCCTCAAATACCATAATGCTGAGTGAACAAAAGGCAGCCCCCTTGACCCTTGAATTCTCTTCCGAGTCAAGAACAGAGCAGAAACCAGGTTTTCAGGTCATCATGCAATTTCAGACAAGCTTAGAGTTTTACTAATATATTCTGTACTTTTCTCTGAGGTTATATTGAGCATGAAATGTTGCCACTGGTGTGCTGTTTACTTCTCTTTTACTTTACTACTCCTCTACCTTACAAGAAAGCTCTAAGCAAAGTGCAAGAAATTGATACTTTCTCAGGAAAGAATTGGAAGAGCAATACATATATATGCATATACATATAAATTTGTATTCACTTTTAAAGTAAATCTTATTAATTACCATCTGTGGGTCTTCTTTTTGGAGTGCTTGATCTGCAATTAGATATTCATTCAAGATGATGATGTTTTGGATGGAACAAGAATTAGGCTCCTTGAAACATATATTGTGCAGGCATAAGTTCCTTACAGCTAATCTCTCTTTATACCATATTCAATACATTACTGTTTGTGTATTCATAACAGGAAAATTCAAGGGGTGACGGAATATTAGGGGATATTAATTTGCTGTTTGTTGTTGTCATTGTTTAGTTTGGTTTGGTTTGGTTTGTTTGCTTGTTTTACTTGCAGCCCTTCAAATCTTCTGTTTCCTGAGACATACTCAAATAGCTTGTCTCAAGTGACAACTTTATGAGGGATTTATTAGCAATCCTGACTTTGGAGAGTCTCTGTTCTATCCATCCCTCTAGCATCTCATTCCCCTTTAACAAGTAATTTGTTGTCCAGAGACACAGACTTCAGCAATACAAACAAAATTGCTTTGGCACAAGCCAAAGAGTTGAAAACACAAGATAGATGCAGAAAGTTTCTCAATCAAGTGCTATCACCAAATTACTTTCATTGTAGAGCTTTGGACCCATATATAATTATTAAAACTGAAAAGGCTTTCTCACCTTGCAAAACCTTTCCTTCCAGGTTAGATACATATACACGATACATGCTGAAAGTAAACAGATGGATCCTTTGCTGGGTGATTCATATGACTTTACTTAGTAATTCATCATATTTAACATTGTTTTGTTTCTCCGCAATTTTACACAGACTAAGTTAATGTCTTCTCTCTTTACATAATCCATTATTGATTTTTGTTCATATTCTTCCATAAATGTAAAACGATAAGTACTAGATGCCTCAGAGATTTCTGTACTAGTTAAAAGAATAAGTCTTGACCTAATTCTGTTAGCTATTCCCCGAAATTAGTTTTGTTCCTCAAAATTCTTAGTTTATTTCTCTCACTAAGACTCCTCCAATTAAAAAACAAATAAAAATGACATATTTAATTACCTTAATTGTACGGAGGAAAAATAGGGAAATTGAGAAAAATAAATGTTTGGCTACCAGTACCCAAGAAGTCCATAACAGTTTCTTAAGCGAGAAGATTATTCTTTCAGCTCTCCATGTACTGAATGTTACTTTCTCAAAACTGCCTTGGAATTTTGGAATTACATTTAAATATGTTATCACAGATTTCATCAGGAGAAAAAGAATGGTTTTATTCTTCTCTGCCACATATTGAGTTTTATTTTTTTTCTACAATCAATTTCTGCTGCAAATGACTGCTGCCTATATGTCACAAATGACAGACACTGAAGTCTTACAATTCACAGACAGAAAATTTCAATTCCAAATGACATTTGATTACTCTTTTAATACTGTATTTTACCATCTGAACTGGAGTCTCTTTGGTTATTCTCCTTTGTAGGGGCATAGAGCCAAACTTCACTTTGGCACTTTGAGTTAGTCCTAACTATATAAAATGTGAGTCTTCAGGTAGATCTTGAACTGTTAAGTATCTCAGAATGATTTCACAGATCTACAGTTCCTTAAAAATACTATTATGACACTTCATTATCAATGCAGATTCATCTTTCATGACACTGCTTTACTCTGGGCACAAAAAATATAAGTGGAGCCAAGAACACACTCAAGCTTTTGAAAAACAATTTCCCTTCTATTTCTACCACAATGTTAATGCAAGTAGACATATCACTGTATTCATTCATTTTAAAATTTTGCAATAGAAGATTAAAATAGCTCCTTAATTTACAACACCAAAGATAGAATATTTGGCTTTGAAAGGAGAAGTAGGAAAAAAATAAAGAATGAGTAATGATAGAAACATGGAAACAAAAGAAAAATAAAAGTGCTGTCAACTGTTCTGCAACAGTATTTGTGGTTTACAATACAAACAGCAGCCCATATGATCCCCTTTCACTCTTCAGTAGATAAATCCTAAGTGAAAGAGAAGCTCACGTAAAAATTACCTCTTGCCCAAATGATTCCCTTACATAAAACATTCACAGAGGCTTTTGTATTATATCCTTAATGAGTGGATAATTCTTCACTTTTCTGGTTTCCAGTTTATTGTACATTCATACATGCTAAATTGGATTGAATTTCAGACCTGCCCTAAATCCATATATTCCAATTGGTGTTAAAAATAAAAGTGAGCCAATAATTGGTAAGAGATCACAAACAGCTGAAAACAGAATTAGAAGAGTTCAGTATTCTGAGTGATCAATTAATATATATATATAAAACATAAGATTATAATTACATGCAAGTTATTTTAACCAAATACTTGTTTTTTTGCTTAATTAAAATTAAGTCTATGGGAATGAGACTACTGATTTGAACAGAATAATAACAGCACTTTTACACAAAATATTACATTTACAGCTGGATCTTCATCTCACTGAAGCTCATTGTAAACTATCTTGGACATGAAAGTTAATAGGAATTCAGAGTAAACAGTTCACCTCTGACAATAAGAGAATCAATTGACTAGTGGCTAATTTTATCTGTTGTCTTTCAGAACATTTAAAAAAAAAAAGCTATGAAAAGCAATGGAAGTGAACGCAACAAATCTTTCATCGAGCATGCCAATTTTGTTAAGGAAACCATGGAAAGATGGGAAGAAATAAAGCAAGTAATAGGATTATAGACATTCTTTTATATATTGATTGAATTTAAACCTCTGCTGTGATATCAAATACTCAAAATTGTATCTAAGCCTTACTTCTACCATCCAGATCCCACCCGGGGATCTAGAAAACCCACATGGTTTTACATTCCTTGTACAGTATATCCATGTAGTTGCAGGATAATGAATACAGGTCTTATACTTAAAATGGTGAAAGTCTGAGAACATCTCAGACAAAACACTGAATTTGATGACTTTTTCTTCCCCAGATTTTTTTTAAAAGTTATTTCTACTTAATATATATTTGATTGAGTTACTGCTTTCACTAGGGCACTAAGATTATTGTGTATAATTATTTTTGGTTTCTCCAATTACTATTAATGCAAGACATTGTAATGTCTTCAACTGGAGACAAGTGGGGTAGCGTTTCATTAGATGGAACTGAGGAAAACTGACAACCTCAGAGAAAATATACTTGTACAAAACAAAGATAACACATTTGGATTATCATTGCTTGAAGTATGCAATTTCCTGAGTAACAGTGCAAGAATGACTTGCTGACAGGTAAGTAATGTTTGGATTGACTTGTTGGAGAAACACATGCTGGGGGTCTTTCACTGCCTATCAATACTGCAAATCCACAGTGTTCTCAGCTGTCTGTCATTTGGGAGATGTATGGATACAGCTCAATAAAGAATGTAGTTGTCATCTCAGCTCATTAGACCTCAAAGACTCCATTCTGGTTGTTGCCATATGAGAATGAAATCTGTGAAACTATGAGAAGACTCACATTTGGTGCTAGTCTGGTGCTCAACTTCTTGTATCATCAGAACAGCCTCTGTTACTAGGAACTGGGGAAAAAACATAAAAACATGCATGCTTTGGAAGCAATGCTATGTGCTATATGTAGTACAGCACACACTCTCCTGAGTTTCTGATTTTCTCCATAAAATGTCTTTGAACACTTTAACATCAGGTGGTTTAACACAGTTCTTCGGTTATATGGGAAGTGAAATAGGTTCCCTTTACAGTAGATTATTTTGGTGAGACTGTTCACAGACTGCAAAGTGCCACATGGGGAAGCTCATGGACTAGAGTTATATGATACAGATCCTCACAAGTTATTATTGCCAGAGGTAGCACCCAGTGAAATGGCCAGACACGAGCCATCACCACCTTTTCCCAGAGGAAGGCAACCTCATAAACTCTCCTCCAGCTTCTGAGGAAGTTTTACAACAAATCCTTGTCCAATGGGTTTGGTCCTCATTGTACAATCAACTCAACAGTCTCTCTGGGGAAAGACAAGTAAGCACTATGAGAACAAACTGGTGAGCTTCTATTTCTACTTCTGAGTAATTTCAGTAAAGAAGAGCATTAATGGGGATTTGTTTGCTTACTTTCTCTTAACTCCAGTCATAGTATGCGACACTTTTAGGTCTTTACTTCAGGAAAAACAGTTCTTCTGACATCAGGACAGAATCAGGTCACCTGTGTGTGCATTTGAGTGTTCATGAGAGAAAGTGAGTAACTGTCTCTCATTAATTTCTTCAGATTTCTTATAATAAATGATAAACTCTGGAAAACAGAACAAAACAAAAAAACCCTACAAACAAAAAGCAACAAAACCAAACCAAAGAAAAACTCACAGGTTTTTATTTCCTTCTATGTACAGCAGTAAGGTTGGTTACACCCTTGAGCTTTATTATTCCTTTTGTACATTTGATCCCATCTACAGTTATAGGGCTTTGTTTAGTTCTTTGAGCTTTATTGGCTCCTCTGTAAATTCTAAGCTTCTCACTCCACTGAGGAAGCATAGGACTCTGCTCCTTGGCCAAAGGACACGTAAAACAGGTTCTTCCATTTATTTCTCCTAATCAATGAAACGGAGACTTCACGAAGCTCTTGTTCTGCAATCTCTGTCTCAGATTTTCAGCAAGTCCATAAGGATTTGCTTTTGTTGGCTACGTAGTCCTCCACTTTGCTGCATTAAACCTCATGCAATTTATTGCGGCTTACAGAACACTTGTCATATGCAGAGCCATGAATGTATCACTAGTGTAATTAGTGTCTTGGCAGTCTAGTACAACAAAGACATATTATTAACCCAGTTACAATGTTACTAACAAATGTATTCCAAATTATCCAATTATTGCTAATCCCCATTAATCTTATACTTCCAGCTGTTACATAGTGACTTTCTGCAATCTAACCCTACTTCACTGTTATGTTTAACCTTTCAAGACCTTCTGGATCCTAAAATTGATCCTGCCAGCCTCATTTGAAGAAGAAATGTTTGCACTGAGTGACCAGTGTCCTGAGTTCTCTGCTGGGAGGACTTAGATCTTGCTTTTCTCTCTGCTCTTGTGTCTGCTACAGGTTGTGTTTTTATAGATAGTTCCTGAACACCCTGCCTCAGTGTAGTTGCACAATGATCACTTGTTGTTTGTTTGTTTTTCCAGACCACCACTCAGCCCATACATTTGCAGAGTCAGTGTTAAGCTAAAGCAAAACCAAGTTGGGTGATAGCTCCCTAACTCTTTGGCAATTTTACTGTTATAGTTAAACAGTTAAACAAACCCATGATCTGCCACAGCAGTTCCTGAAAAATTCTAGTTTGTTGTTAGGTGTACTAAAAAGCCTTTGATTAGCTGCTTGAAGTACAGGAATGTATAAAAAATTCCTGCTTGCCTTTATTTTGATCTCTGTGTTTAATTTATGTGTGAACACAGGAAAAAAAAATTACCAAATAATTTATTTGTTTAACTGTGTAGTTGGACAACAGTGTAATAATAATAATAATAATAATAATAATAATAATAATAATAATAATGGAGTTACAAAGAATTTGGTAAAGATAGTTAAATGTCTTTGGAAACAGTCATTTCACATGAATATTTGGCACTTTTCCTCAATACCTTAAACATACTACTATAAACTTTACAGCTGAAAAGCTAGAGAAATAGTAGATTAAAAAACAGAGAGAAAGAATATTTTGTGGTGCCAGAGCACATAGCCAATTTTTGCACTGCTGTAGAATAAAAAGTAGAAAAAGGATATCTGGGGAACTACAAGCCAGTGAGCCTCATCTCTGTTCTTTGGAAGATTACAGAGCAGATCCTCCTAGAAGCTATGTTAAGGAACATACGAGATAAAGAGGTGATTCGAGATAGCCAGCATGGCTTCACCAAGGGCAGATCATGCATGACCAATCTGGTGGCCTTCTGTGATGGAGTGATGGCTTCGGGGGATGGAGGAAGAGCAGTGGATATTATCTACCTGGACTTCTGCAAGGCCTTTGACATGGTCCATCACCACATCCTTCTCTCTAAATTGGAGAGGTGTGGATTTGAAGGATGGACTTAATGATGGATTAGGGACTGGCTGGCTGGACGCAGCCAAAGGGTTGTGATCAATGGTTCAGTGCCAGGGTGGAGGCCAGTCACAAGCGGTGTCCCTCAGGGGTCGGTCTTGGGACCGGTGCTCTTCAACATCTTCATCAATGACACAGACAATGGCATCGAGTGCATCCTCAGCAAGTTTGCAGGTGACACCAAGTTGAGTGGTGCAGTCGATACATTGGATGGAAGGGAAGCCATTCAGAGGGACCTGAACAGGCTGGAAAAATGGGCCCATGAAAACCTAATGAGGTTCAATAAAGCCAAGTACAGGGTGCTGCACTTGTGTAAGGGCAATCCCAGGTATTCATAAAAACTAGGGGAAGAGCTCCTGGAGAGCAGCCCTGCGAAGAAGGACTTGGGGGTCCTGGTGGACAAGAAGCTGAACATGAGCCAGCAGTGTGTGCTCACAGCCCAGGAGGCCAACTGTGTTCTGGGCTGCATTAACAAAGGGGTGGCCAGCAGGGAAAGGGAGGTGATTGTCCCCCTCTACTCGGCTCTTGTGAGGCCCCATCTGCAGCACTGCATCCAGGCCTGGGGTCCCCAGTACAGGAAGGATGTGGAACTCTTGGAACGGGTCCAGAGGAGAGCCACTAAGATGATCAGAGGGCTGGAGCACCTCTCCTATGAGGAAACATTGAGGGAACTGGGCTTGTTTAGCTTGGAGAAGAGAAGGCTCCAGGGAGACATCATTGTGGCCTTCCAGAACTTGAAGGGAGTGTATAAACAGGAGGGGGAACGGCTGTTTATGAGGGTGGATAGTGATAGGATAAGGGGGAATGGTTTTAAACTGAGACAGGGGAGGTTTAGGTTAGATATTAGGAGGAAGTTTTTCACACAGAAGGTGGTGATGCACTGGAACAGGTTGCCCAAGGAGGCTGCGGATGCCCCATCCCTGGAGGCATTCAAGGCCAGGCTGGATGTGGCTCTGGGCAGCCTGGTCTGCTGGTTGGCGACCCTGACCATAGCAGGCGGTTGAAACTAGATGATCACTGTCGTTCTTTTCAACCCAGGCCACTCTATGATTCTGTGATATTATCAGTGTAATGAACATTTTATTTCCTTTTCTATTCTGCACGGAAACTATTAAATGTAGACTCTCCTGGCATTTTTCAGGCAATAAAAACAGCAGTAAAATTCTTTCTAATTGTCCGCTTACACTTTTTTTTTTTTTTTTTTTTTTTTTTGAAACAAAGCATGTCTGTCTCAAATAAAGCTGCACTACATCTTTTTGAAAATAAGCTGCCAATTGATTCACAATGATATAGTATAGTAATGCAGCTACATGAACAATTCAAGAAATGTACTGCATTCTTAATTCTGTTGTCCACAAATGAGTCAACAAATCTATAAAAATCATGTCTACCAGACCCAAAATTATTCAGCGTACAAGGCAAAGGGGTTTTTGGCAGAAGTGGGCCATGAATTACATACTGAGAAGTTTCTATCAGATTTATTTATTGGTTACTCAAACCACAAAATGCTGCCTCTGCTCATCAGTTATAACTTACCTGTGCTTCTGTGTACAACCAGATTGCCTTTGTGAATCACATCTTCTTTCTAAATTTAATACTTACGTTCTTATGAGTCACTGGTCAAATACTGATGAAATATAAATAATGAATATATTTGTCATATGAGAAGTAGCTCACAATTATGGTTATACACTGGCTCCAAATGTTACAAGCAGAAATCAGAGCAAAAGCAAAAGATGGAAGGAGAGTCACATAGTACTCCAGGGATGCAGACCGTTTCCAAAAAGCAGAGATTTCTATATCCTTGTGCCTTTTCTCTGAACTGGCAATTATTTTGGAGCCAAGTAATCACTGGATAAAAAACTGGGTAAAAGTGAGTAATTACAACAGGTTTCCAGAACTCTGTTCTTCTCCCTCTCACAACCTTGTGCTTTCTTTGGCCACATAGTAATACCATAGTCCTTTTTGCACACTGGCACAGCTTTAACATCTTGACATGCTGCTATCTGCAGAGAATGAGTACACATAAAATACCAGTTTGCAGAACATCAGCTCCTCCATTTGGTAGATTTCAAGGACAGGCAAGCACTTAAGAACAACTTCAGGAAAGAGTATCAAAATCCCACTTGGTTCTGTAGTACTCAAAACACTTGCCATTTAGCCACCTGCCTGCTACTTACTCTTTGCTGCTTTACAGCAGCTGGTGATGAAGCGTACACATAGATGTTGACAGTGTTACCAAAATCATCTGATTCTGAGGTAAGAATATATATTGATCACTCTAATATCCCTCTATAAACACATGTTGGGAATACCTCATTCAGGTATCCAGTTGCTCAGACACCCATTTTTAATTGTCTTTCATAGTACACTGATGAATTACTCTCCTAAACAGCCTGATACTGAGCTCCTGACTGATGCTGAAGGAATATTCATTCCTTCAGCAGTGACAGACAAAATCATACCAGTTTGCCCTAGTCAGCCTTTGACTTTGGCAGCAGGGTGCCATGGTGGAGCACCTGAACAAAATGAGGGATACCGGTGGTTGAATGGCAGCTTCCTCATCAATACAGGCTGCAGTTTCCCTGGGACATGTAGTGTTTCTATCTTGCCTTACATGCAGTTTTTACATTAAAAATTTCAAACTGACATCCTTAGAAAAGTATGATCTACAGAGTCTCCTTCTCTGGAGAGATTCAAAACCCACCTAGACACTTTCCTGTGCAAACTGTTGTAGGAAACCTGCTTCAGCAGATGGGTTGGATGTGGTGGGAGGACTGGAGATTCATGATCCTTGAAGTCCCTTCCAACCTGGGCCATTCTGTGATTCTGCCTCTTCCAACCTCTATAATTCTGTGATTCTACTTTCTCTTATCTTAGATACCTTTCCACAAAATGAAATGAAGGAGCATTTATTTTGCTAGTAAAATATTCAGTATAATAAAGTTCATAAAGCAGCTAAGCTTTACGGAAAGACCTAAGATAGAACCAATGATGTTATGATTCTTGTATTTTTCTGAATATAATGTCTAAAAATGAGAAGTGGAATATCTGCAAATGTTGAGTTTTGTAGTAAGATAGCAACCTGATTTGAGTAGCCGTGTGATTGTTTGTATGTAAACACATAAATA
Source organism: Lagopus leucura (assembly GCF_019238085.1). Lineage (NCBI taxonomy): Eukaryota > Metazoa > Chordata > Aves > Galliformes > Phasianidae > Lagopus > Lagopus leucura. The sequence goes on along the minus strand of NW_024962252.1, from coordinate 12,024,017 downwards.
ATTATAATTATACTTTCAAGACAGAGTAACATTTCCTGGAAAATATAAGTACACGCTTTCAACCATCTGTGTGTGTATTTGTATGTAAGAATGCAAGAACATGTATGAAAACAGAAGGAAACAGACAGATCTGTTATGTGACAGCTTCTGAATTCAGCAGTTTGCATCTGTTTTCATGAACGCTCTTTCCATTCAAACTTTACACATGATTTGAAGTTTTTTTGCTGTCTGCTAAGTCTAATTTTAATAAAACTTTTTGGGTACTACTTCATATCATGAATTTAACTGAAAATCATGGTTTTTTTTAATCAAAAAACATGTTTTGCATCCTCTGAATTTACTCTCTTTTTGTATGATCACTTTATGGTTATTTTCTAGTATTTTAATGAAATCTCAAGGGCTAGAAATTTATAAATAATTGCCCTATCCCAAATTATGGGATATAGTATAATCTGGAAAAAAAAAACACAAGTCTTTCATCATTAAAAAGCTGCTTGACAGCTAGCATTCATTAACTGTATTTCAGGAATGGCAAAGGCAAAGGCTTTGCACAATCAGGGATGCAGTGAAAAATTACTGACAGAGGAAAGGGAAAACCATATATAAGCTTTGCATTAGTAACAAACTGAGCACGTTAACAACTCCTAAAAATTTCATATGTTTCTTAAGCTATGAAATCATACTGTCTCTTAAAAATAAAGAAATTTATTAGTTGAAATTAATTAATTTTGCAGGCTATCACAAATTGGCTTAGCTCAAATAACATACTAAATAACTTTATCTTTTATTAATCTTCTCCCAAATCACATATACCTACTTGCTTTCAGTACAGCAGTACTATAGGAGAGTATAATTTTGTGAAATGTGTTCATTAAATCTCCAAAGTACAAAATATTAACAGTTCCTCAGCTGTCTGACGTTACCCAATTTTCAGTGCATTACATAAATCATTTATGCAATTGTCAGTTTTCAGATAAGCTTCTCAAGAAGTTATACATTGTGTGTAAGACTGATGGTACCCAATTGGAAAAGAATTTTAAATTTTAGAAAAGTACAGCTTATAGATAAATAGAAACATTTTGAAAAGTAGGGACTTATCTCTGTAAGTTATTTCCCATATATATTCCCTGCACATCATAATAGTACTATGCCACATGGTTTTTATTTACACTGACTTGCACCTGTTTTCTAATCCTTGCTTATATCCTGTGTTTATGGAAGAAAAGAATGAAGAAGAAACATGAAAGGAAAAGCTGTATGTGATAACAAGTTGGTAACTGTAGCAAAACTGTTATCCGTACTAGCAAATATCTGTCTCACATTTCCAACCTTCCAAAATTGTCTCAGCACATTTACATTAATAAACAGTACCCTACTCATACATTATTTTTCCAGCTGAGGTTTGTACATTCCAACAAAACATGTTTGGTGCATGGGCATTGCCTGCAACTTCTACAAAATACAAGCTTGAAGGTGTGATGTTTCCAGAGCTATAGAACATCCAATGTTATTTGCTGCTTCCTCTCACTCCCAGCCCCGGCAGCCTGGGGCAATCCATCTCTGACAGGCTGCAGCTCATTTGTGTGGTTGTTCTTTTTCCTTCCATCTCTCACAGTGTCAGCACGCTGTGCATGTACGTGGGTTTATGTGGTTGCATGAGGTTGGGGCCCAGGTTCTCAAGCATTTCACACTGCCAACAACACTTTTTTCTTTTTCAGACATGTAGCACTATAAATGGTGGGTTTTGTTTTTTGTTTTTTGTTTTTTTATCCTCAGGATGGGCTAATCGGGGCAAGTGAGCCCTTAGAGCAATGCCTTTAGGGACAGACTCTTTAGCTGGGTCTGTTGTGATAGGAAAAGGGAAATGGTTTCAAACTAAAAGATTGAGAATGGATATGAGAAAAGAGGTTTTTATGATAAGAGTGGTGGGGACTGATACAGGTTGCCCAGAGAGGTGTTGGACGCCCCATTCCTGCAGACACCCAAGGTCAGGCCAGACAGGGCTGTGAGCAACTTGCTCTAGATGTAGGTGTCCTTGTCCATTGCAGGGGGTTGGACTGGATGGCCTCTAAGGGTCCCTTTCAATTCACATGGTCCTGTGCGCCGCCTCATCTCCCTCCCATCAGCCTCGTGAGGTGTTGCACCACAGATCCACATGAAGTTCCCCAAAGCTGATTTCCCAGGCTATCCAGGTGATGAACTCAAACACTGGGATGAAGGCCAAAGATCAACGAAAGAACAAAACCTGGTGATGTTGGTCTGGAGATTATGACAGAGGGGCACATACCTGCGGGAGACCTACATATCACTGAGAGACCCCGACACCGAGGGGAACATCGCGTGGGCCCGCAGCACGCTCCCCTCTGCCGTTCCGCCGCCCCCGTTCCCGTCCTGGGCTGCTCGGCGGGGGGCGGGACGGGAGCAACCCAAAATCGCCGCCGCCGCCGCGCTCGGGACGAGGCTCGCGGGGGGGGGCTGCGCGGTGCGGTGCTGGGGAGGAGCGCAGCAGCGCTAGTGGCTGCACCCAGAGCCCGGCTGTGGAGATGTGGCCGCGGAGGGGAGGGGAGCGAGAGCGGCGGCGCCTTCCCCCCGGAGAAGAGCGAAGTTAAATAGGCAGCGCGCCTCCGCCGCGGTCCTCTCCCCTCTTGGCTCCCAGCCTCCGGCGAGACCCCTCCTTCTCGCCCGCCGTGCCCGTGCTGCCGCCCCTCCCGGGCGGCGGGGCAGAGCGCAGCGCAGTACGGTGCGACCCCCCGGCACCGCACGCCCCGCGGAGCCGCGACGCCGCTTGCTCCCGGGATTCCATGCCTGAGGCGCCGCGTCCCGCCGAGCCGCCCGTCTGACAGAAGGACCCAGCCAGCTGCATGGGAGGAGATGAGCGTGGCGGGGAAGCAGCCGCCTCCCGCACCGCTTGAGCGCCCCGGCAGCCTCCTCGTTCCCACCTGGGCAAGTATTCGCGATTCCCACGCCCGTCCCGGCACCGACTCCCGCAGCCGCTCGGGTCGGGCAGCTCCCACCGGCGCAGAGGGAGGGAGGGAGGCGCCTGCGGGAGGGGAGCGAGCAGCGGGGCACCGCCTCAGCCTCCCTCAGCAGGAGGAACGCTGCCGGCCAACGAAAGGCAGCCCCGGGCCCTGGCCCGGCCGGCGTCTCCTCTCAACGCGGGGTTGCTGTCTCTCTCAGCCCCGGGAAAGTTTCGGGGTCCGGGGGAAGGAAAGGTCCGGGGGAGGAAGCGGGGAGGGGGCTCGTTGCGTCCCGACTTGTGCGGTATCGCGCTGACGAGGGAAGCGGGGAGTTGGGAGAGACTCGCTACTTCGTGGCAGCGCATTTGGCACATCATTTATAAATGATGCCCTCTGATGGTGGTTCTCAAGCGTCCTTGATTTATTAAATTAGCGTCATCTGGTACGTCCTCTGTACCTTTTAAAGTAATGATGGACTTAATGATTTAGTGTAACGCTTCTCTTGGCATGCAGTTATTCTGTGGAAGTGTAACTGCAGCATTTTTCAGCCACTGTCTGGAAAGTTTCATTTATTATAAAATAGTTTACTGGTGCTGAAATAAACAGCCCATTCACTCTTTGTCCTGTCCTTCAAGCTGTCTCAGTGATTACAACTGTGTGGTTTTAAAGAACTGTGTCACCTTCGTCATATTTTACCCTGAGCATCATTCAGAAGCCACCTGCTTGTTGCTCCATGCAGTATAGCTTAAAGATGCTTTCCTTTTCACAGCAATTTCATTACCTCTTTAAGCCTCCATAATCAGAGAGTAGATGTTTGGAAGAACAAGTGTGGAAGGAAAGGAAATTAAATGACACCTGGAACCACAAGCAAGTGCAACAGCTGCCACAAATCTGTGGCAACTAACTGTTGTCCTGTCCAAGCTACTTTGGGCTGTGTATCTGTGTCACTCATCTGACTTGTTTGTCTCTCTTGCAACACATTCATTCACCTCTTGGCTTTTGGAATTTCTGTAATTAAAAAGAAAAGAATTGAATTAAACCTGCTGTACGATTGTCTGTGTTTTAAAGCTGCTTCACAGCTCTTAATTTGTAAGACCTGCTCCTGAGCTGTAAAAATAATCTGTGCAGCAATTACTTAAAATGTTAACAGCTGGGAGGGTTGTATGGGAGTTCAGAATGTTTCAGCACTAAAAGTGAGGCATAATCACTATCATTGGGTGAAATTTATGACTGGTGTTCTTGTAGTTCTGTTAAATGTATATGTTTAAGGCCACTGGGACATGCTGTTCCTGCTGATATTTGTGGGACTTCCACCTGCGGTATTGCCTGAAGCAGCACTGGGCTTTGAAGGAAAGGACAGGTGTGGTGGGAACCAGAGATTCGTGGCCGTACAGCTTACCTGAACCCTACATCAGAAGCAGGAACGTAAATCAAAAGCTCTGCAAGCTGCTTCTTTCCAATGAACACAGAACAGCTTAACCTCACTTTCTAGAGTATTTTAAATGCAATCATGTAGACTTCAGATTCCACAGTGGCATTTTATGACAGGTATTTATACACTGAGTTTGTAACTGCATAGCTTCCCAGAGATGCCACGTACTTGTGCAAGGAATAGCATGAGCCATTCTCAGCATCTTAAAAACAAGACCTTGCTTTTATGATTAACGGTGTGATGAGTATTTGTTTCATTATTTTAACACTACTGGTATCCAAATTATTTTCCCTTACTATTTTTGTATTTGTGTATTGCCTGTGTCTTGCGAATTTTTCTCAGAAATAAGATAGAACTATGCTAGTTATGATGTAACTACTGCACTACTGCATGCTGAGCCCATTTTGTTGTCTGGGGTTATGGTAATTAGGCAGACATAGTTCTTAAAGGTACCTGTATTCTAATTTTTTTTTTTTTTTTTTTTTACTTTTCAGAAGGAAGGCAGAGAAGTACTAGTCCTTGGAAAGTAGCTCAGCTCACTTTTAAATACAAGATAGCATGCTAGATTTGAAACACAGTACTATAATATTTTGTATACTTATATTTTTAACGCTAATAAGCTCTTTTAAGTCTGTTTCTTGCATAAGCTCCTTAAAGTTTGTGTTTGTATTCTGTTCTACACAAGTAAAGCTTCAGTCAGACATTGTCTCTAATGTTTTGCCAATCAGTGTAATTTGTGCTACTTGCCTCCCTCTGGATCAGACATGTTCATATTGAGCTGATTTCAGAAAGGAGTGTGTTTCCTTTATCTGTAGTGAGCTTCTTAGTTTTCTTGTATAGCTCTTCCCCTTTTTGCCCCTCAGAAATTCTGAAGAGGTCCAACCCCTTAGGGATAGTTACCCACTGTGTCAGTGTGCCTGTGCCACAGTTTTCCCTGAATCTTACATCGATGCAATATGAGTTGGATTCTGTGGTTTTCTTTGTCTTGCTGGAAGTGTGAAAGGCAGTGATAGCCTTACAAGCTTCTAAAATGAAGAAATAAAGGCATATATCTCATTGTTATGTATGAGTACCCTGTCAGTGGTTTCTCAGAACAGAGACTATTCTGCTAAAATGCCATTATTTATACTGCATGCCATCAACTAACACACCAAGTTTTTTAAAGCTTTTTTCTTACTCTTTATGGAAGTTATCAGTAGATTTCTTTATTCAGCAAAGACCCAAATGAAAGAAGTATTGGGAAACTATACAACACTGGATGTTGTTCTGCTCTGGAGTTATTCCAACTCTGATCTCTGTAAGGGACAAAATGCATATGTGGATCTTCTGTTCCTTTCTTCCTTTTTTTTTTCCTCTTCTTTTCTTTTTTTTTTTTTTTTTTTCCCACATTATGTCTATGTAATTTAGGTGCTTGGATAGAGATGATAATATTTACTCTTTATTTTTTATTTTTATTTTAAAGCAAGGCCTGGCGAATTTATTTTTTTATTTGATTTTGCACCCGTCAATACAGAAACATCCTCAATGTGATCGCTAGGTGTCGTGTTACCACAAACATCGGCCTCTTGCCTTTTCCCTACTCATCTTTTTAGGGTCAACATTCAATCGTGCCATTTTTCTGAAATAGATGGCTACCATTAATGTTTCATGCCGGTGTTTTGGTATGCCATGACCATAAGAAGCAGTGCTTGCTTCAGCTTTTCTGTTTTCTTTTCTTCTTTTTTATTTTTTTATTTTTAATTTCAAGTTATATCTACACTTAGATTGCTTTAGGTTTTAAAATTATTTCCAAAGTGCCTGTCCACATCACTATAGAAATCCATAGGATATACTTATTAATTGAAGCTTTTCCACCCACACAGTCTTTTTCTTTTGCAGTTGCTTGCTGGGCAAAAGCTGCTTTCTGAAATTTTTGTCAAGAATTGAACAGAATTTGCATCCTGATGTGGAGATGAGAATAGATGGTGAAGCTTCATGATAGAGAAGGGGTATCTGTGTATACCATTGTATGAAGCCTCATAGTTACTTTCCATTGCAAATTTTGTTGATTTCTCACTGATAGGGGAAGTGTGGTTTTTTGCTCCCCTCCCCAGCCTTCCACTCAAAATCTGGAATAAAACAGTTTGAAGACTCTATTAAAGAAATTTACCAAACACATTATTTAAAACTAGACTATACAAGTTTTTTTTTTCCTCTATTTTTTTTCTTCAACAATTTTTCTTCATTTTTTATCTCTTCCCTCAAAAACAAAATCTGAGTCCTGCTTCTGTCTGTACATAACTCCATAAAAATAGCTACCAAACTGATAAAAATCATATTCAAGATTATGGCTTTAACATCTTAATGGAAATAAGTCTTGTTCCCACCTGCTGCTCTGAAAAACAATGTCTTAGGAAAAAAAACAACAATGTTGGTATTCTCTTTACACCTCAGATCTGTGTTTCAAATTGTAAGCTTTTTTTTTTTTTCCTGATGTTTTAAACATTTTATGAGATGAATATAAATAGAATTACTTTCATTTGTGAGTGCAGAGACTGCTGAGAGTAGAAGTGGTAGCAGAGCTCAGCAGAAGGAGCATAACACATACCTGCAAAGTGGCAGCTGATGCTGCATATCAGTGGCATCATGGCAACAGTAACAACATACAAAAGTACGATTCACTTAGGGTGGAAGGGACCTTGGGAGGTCAGTGAGTCTAACCTGCAGAAAACAGCATCTGTCCTAAATTTAGACTTGGCCATTCAAGGTTTTTTCTCATTACATCTGGGAAACTGCCAGGGATGGAGAGTGCATAACCTACTTGGGCATTCTTGTGCACTGCTGGACCATTCCCATGGTAAGCTGGAGGATGCTGCTTGTCCCCCAAAGCTATCTTTTTTCCAAGTTTAACAAACTTCCTGAGCCTCTCATGGGAAGTGCTCCAGCCATCTTTGTGGCCATCCATTGTGCTTGGTCCATTTTGTACCAAGGGACCCAAAACTTGATGTGATGTTTGGGTGTGATCTAGGAAATGTTAAGCAAAGAAAACTAGTCAAGTTGATCTCATCTGCATTGATGCTGCTTGCCTCTGTGCTGCCAGCATGCAGTGCTGACTCCTGCCTGGCCTTCTGTCTGCCAGAGCCACCTGGACATTCTTAATGTTATACATTTCTTCTCCATAATGTCTCAGAGAGAAACTGGAAGCAGTGAACACTTTTAAAAAACAGATAGCTTTTAAAGGGCCCTTTTTTTTTTTTTTTTTTTTTTTTCCCCCTCCATTGGTTAAGAATGGATGTGTACCTTGAGAGAAATTTGGAATTTAGCAAATTATAGTACTACCTTTCTGCGTGCTGTTTTATTTCTTTGAGTTCATTTGCCAAAAGGAGAGAAAGGCTGATGCTGACTTTCATCTGAAGCTAAGATTCATTTACAATGCAAGTTGAAATAAAATACTTGGAAGGATTTGCTCATCCTTTATTTTACTGATGAAACTGATAGTTAGATCCAGCAGAGGCCGAAGACTGTGCTTCGTTCCAGACACCATGTGTTAGTTTCACTCATGTAATCCAGAGATGATATGAATTTCTTTTTGTCTGTTTTCTTGAAAAGAAGGCAGGCTGATATTCTGAGCTTCTCTGTACCTGGTTGTCTGAACTTTCTGTCTGAAAAAGCACTGTGACTCCAGTGAGAGCTGTCGTGCTGGAATCCTTCTGCTGCTCTTTATTTATGTATATTAGCAGGCAGATTTTTGTAATGAGATTTAAAAACTCTCTAAAGAATATAACCTTGAAAAGCTGTAACACTTCAGCACAATCTGATCAATATTATGTTTATCATCTTGTGAAGTCCGGACTGTAGTAAGGACGAAATGCGTTTGTAGTGTTTAGAGAAGTTCTGGGCAGGAAAATCAGTGAAAAACAATTGAGGTTTTGCAATGTATTTAGAGAGGCATGGTGCATGTTTACACCATGTACAACACCATAAAGTCTTTAGTCTTACAGTGCTTCCCTCTGTCATGCCAAAATTGCACAACTGTTTGCCTGTTACTTTGGGATTTTTGCCTCCGCACAATTTGTATAGGTTTTCTAAGTCATGATATAAATAAAGAATGAGGAGAAACTTGTCCTGTGACCAGGCATATTCTGTATAATGCTGTCTGCTGGGAAAAACACAGCTAGAGAGCTTTCTTCATAGGCTTCAGAAGCACTTCCCAGCGTCTGAGCAGCCAAGTTTCATAGTACTTCCTTGATTTGAAGTACTATTGAGTTCCTTGTTTTAGTGCTAGAGATGTATAGCAGAGGGGCTAATTGATTTGGTGAGGACGACAGCAGCAGACTTAACCAAACAAGGATGAAACCAAAGCCTGTGGGTGTCAAATCTTTGTGAACTCTTGATTATTCTTCCTTGTAAAAACAATGGAATTTTAGTCATTGTGACTCTTGATGTAGAATCCCTTTTTATGCCCAGTTTTGCAGGAGGACTAAAGGAGTAAGTGGAGAGAGTTCATGTCAGGCTCAGAGAAGCTCAGTCTGTGTTTGGTGATGAAATACTCCTCAGAAGCTAGCAGAAAAAAATGTGTGTTTGCTATGCTATGTGTGCTGGTGGACAGGGCTTCCTTGTTACTATTATTGTGATTTGTACTGTTAATGGCTATTATCATCTACCTATAAAGACATCAATTAAAAATAGTGGCATACAGAGTTTCAGAGTACAATGCCAAGTTAGTGAGCATTATTATTTCTGCTTTACCAGTGGGGAAGCTAAATAAAAAAAGTATTAATTAAGGCTTTGGATTTTTTTTTTTTTTGTTGTTTTGTTTGTATTTTAAATGTGAATTGAGAATATTGTCTTTCAGTAGTTTATATTTCATGAATATGTGATGAAACTTTACTGAAAACTACATGGAAAATGATTTTCAGTTTTAAAATTTTATTCCATATCTCCATTTTTATTTATTTATTTATTTATTTTTGCTTTAATAACTTTTGCATTATCCTATCCCATCCAATAATGGATATAGACTTATTTGAAAAATATGCATTCATTTAACTGAAGAGTAAAAGCATACTTGCTTCTGCTGCTTGTGTACATCAGAAGTAGTACTTTAACATCATTGAGAATGGATTTATGTTACAAAATATAATAGCTGGTATATTACATGAATATATTAAAGTGAAGAACAAGCATGCACATTAAAAACTGTCTTAAGTAACATGTGAGATAGTGATGAGTTTTTATTTTGTTTCCTCTACAAAAGCTCTTCTGTAAGCATACATAAGACTATTAAGTTGATTGGCAGAAAACACCAAAACTGATCTCACAATAGATATCATGAGGATGTATTCATATTCGAAAACTTTTTATGTTGCAGTCTTCTTCTTCAGCAAAGGCTGTTCCATCAACAGGCAAAGATTATTTTTTTTTCATTTGTTTCACTGCCTGCAGCTAAGACCCAGATACTGCAAGGAAATTCATGGGCACATATCTTTCCATACAAATCCCATTTAACAGTTTTAAGTGATGTTTTTAGAAAGGCTTAAGGAATTACTTATCAGTGTGTTTGTGTTAATAAAATGTAAGTTTCTTCCATACTAATAAAGTATTTTCTTCAAGCAGGAATTATAATCTAATTTTGTGCTATTTCTTTACCTCTTTTTTTTTTTTTTTTTTTTTTTTTTTTTTTTTTTTTACGATATCCTTCTGTTTTATGCAATGTTTTAGTAAATGTAAAATTTAGTTGTTGTTCTGCTACCCTTCACGAGCCCTGAGTAACATAAGGTAACATAAGGATGTGCAGTAATCCATGATATCGATTGATTTTAAGAATAGAGTTCAAATATCCAAAGGAGGGCTGCGAAGATGGAAAAGGGTCCAGAGTTGCAAGTATGAGGAGTGGCCAAAATCCCTTGGTTTGTTCAGCCTGGAGGAGAAAAGGCTGAGGATTCCTCATGGAACCCTACAGCTTCCTTGTGAGAGCAGTGGAAGTGCAGGTGCTGACCTGTGTTCTCTGTGGTGACAGTGACAGTACCCAAGGGAACATTGCTGAGACCACTGAACCTGAACCCCAACGCTTGCACCCTTTAGTCAGGAACACCACTGGAAGATTCAGCTGAGGCTGAATGTGTGGTTACATGTAGACCACATTAGGTCTCATGTAGCGGCATGAGGTAAGAGGAGGGGCAGGACCTTATCTTTCTTGTGGCAGTGATAGGACCCGAGGGAACAGCATACAGTGTGTCAGTGTAAAGTCAGGCTGGGTGTTAGGAACAGGTTCTTTACCAGAGGGCGGTGGGGATGGAGCAGGCTCCTCAGGGCAGTGGTCACTGCATCAAATCTGACAGAGTACAAGGAAAGTTTGGACAGTGCTCTCATACATAGGGTTTGAATTTTGGGTGGTCCTGAGTGAAGCCAGGAGTTGGACTTTGGTGATTCTTCTTGTTTCCTTCCAACTCAGGATATTTTATATTTCTATGAAATGTTTCCAGTTCAGTCTTAACAATCTTGTTTTGTGATGTAGCAATAGCTTTTTATAAAGTTTTTTTCTACTCATAAATCATCAGCCTATTTATCTGCTGCATCAACACACTATTTTATACTATTCATTGTATTTTCATTTGAAAGATAGATTAATTACTAAGGCATCTGGTGCATCATATGGTGTATGTGCTGGATGTGCTGAACAGAATAATCTTTAAAAAAAAATAAGAGAAAAAGGACATTATGTAAAAGGATTACACTTTTAAGTGTGCTTTGAAGAGTAACTTTACAGTACTAAATTCTCTAGGTCTGTTATTCAGGATTTTGTGGTCATTAAAGGAGTCTTTGATTCTACTGAAACAGATGTGCATTCCTGCTGTATATTTTCTTTTATTTCTTATTTCTTTTCTAGAAATAGGTAATATTTTAAAAATAGGAAAAAATAAAATACTATTTTCTAACAAGGACTGTATTATGGAGTAGTAATATTATACTTTTTCCCAATATTATAATGAAACTACTGCTATAAGTAATTCAATTTACGATTTGTAAGGCACTAATTTTTTATTCTTCCTGTCTAGAGAAATTACATCCATGGACATAATGTGCCCTTCTTAGCCTTCATATAGTTTATAGATAACAGGTTAGATACATATCACCCTTTTTTAGATACATATCACCCTTTTTACCTAAGAACTTTTGGAAGATGAAACTTAAATATATCCATTGTACTTTTTCTTTTCAAAAATTAATTTTTTCATTGAAGTTACCCTTCCAGAAATCTAATAGTTGTGCTATTTTCTTTGTTCAATGTTTTGCGTGAACGAAAACATAGCACCATTACAACTCAGTTGGAGCCATCAAGGTTGGAGATGTAGCGGGATGCATTGGTTTCAAAGATCTTTTCAGAAAAGGTACTGATTCCAACAAGAAAGAAACATAAAATCACCAAGGTTGGAAAAGACCTTTAAGATCATCCAGTCCAACTGTGCACTTAATACCAATATTTCCCACTAAACCATATACCTTAGAAATCTGTCTTAAGCATGTTTTGCTTAAGTCTGAGGGACCTGTTTAATAGCTTCATTAATTACATAGAGAATGGGATTGAGTGCACCCTCAGCAAGTTTGCATATAACCCAAAGCTGAGTGGTGCAGTAGATATGACAAAAAGAAGGAATGCCATTGAAAAGGACCTGGACAAGATTGAGAATGTGACCTGAATAAGGTTCAACATATCCGAATGCAGTCTGCTACATCTGGGTCAGGGCAATTCCAAGTACGAATACAAGCTGGAGAATAAAAGAATTGAGAGCAGCCCTGAGGAGAACTTGGGGGTTCTGACAGATAAAAAATTGGACATGAGTTGATAGTGTGTGCTTGCATCCCAGAAAGCCAAATGTATCCTGGGCTGCATCACAAGAGGCGGCCAGGAGAGAGAGGGAGGTGATTGTCCCCATCTGCTCAGCCCTTGTGAGGCCTCATCTGAAGTATTGCGTCCAGATCTGAGGCCCCCAGCACAAAAAGGATGTGGAGCTAATGTCTCATGTGAGAGCCACGATGATCAGAGGGCATGTCTGCTGTGAAGAAAAGCTAGGAAAATTGCAGTTATTTGGCCAAAAAAGACAAGGCTCCAGGAATTGCAAGCAGCCTTGCAGTATTTAAAGGGGACATAGAAAAAAGATAGGGAAAGACTCTTTAATGGGGAGTGTAGTGAAAAGATGAGGTGTAACGGTTATAAACTAAAAGACAGTAGGTTTAAATTCCTCACTGCGAGAGTGGTGAGGCATTGGATGAACAGATTGCCCAGAGAAGATGTGGAGGTTCCATCCCTGCAAATGTTCAAGGCAAGGTTGGGTGGGGCTTATGGCCACCCAGTCCACAGCAGGGAGCTGGAACTAGATAGTCCTTATGATTTTTTTTTTCAACCCAAGCCATTCTGTTATTCTATGTTCTGTGACTTTTTTTGTGAGAGGTATTCCAGGAAGCAAATCTGAAATTTGAATTGTCAGAATGATATCAAAACAGTTTACTGATGAAAATTAGTGAACTGGAATTGTTTGGTTCTGATTTACATAAGCAACCCAGAAGAGCTTTCTCTTCATTTTGACAGTTTAAATTGTAGCTTGGAAGAATGCTTCCTTCTGTCTTTTACTACCTGTAATTGAGCCCTTAGAGAAAGAAAACAAAAATCAGACTTATACTTGTTACAAAGAGCACACTTGCAGCAAATGGAATAATCTGTGGCTAATGCTCTCAAGAACATTTCTTTCAGATGTCATGAAGGATAAGAAAATGGATAATCACGTACTGATTCCAAGTAGAAGTAGTGATCATTAATAATTAAGACTTGATTTTGTTTTTATCACCTCTTTGTTTTTTAGTTTACTCCGTGACTAATTCAGAAAGAATGGAGGGGATTAGGGCAAACAAATGGTTTATGTTCCTCTCTAATTCTATTCTACACTTTTTTTCTGCTCCTTTCCTCTTTATAAGCTTTGCTTTACTCTTCAAAAGAAGAGTTTCTGGCTTTCTCATTAACACATCTGCTATTTGGAGACAGTCCATTTCACTGGCTGACAAGAAAAAAAAAAAATTGAAGAGAAACATATTTATATATATATATACAATATATGTATATAAGATAGTGATAGGACAAGGGGGAATGGTTTTAAACTGAGACAGGGGAGGTTTAGGTTAGAAATTAGGAGGAAGTTTTTTACACAGAGGGTGGTGACACACTGGAACAGGTTGCCCAGGGTGGTTGTGGATGCCCCATCCCTGAAGACATTCAAGGCCAGGCTGGATGTGGCTCTGGGCAGCTTGGTCTGGTAGTTGGCAAACCTGCACATAGCAGGGGGGTTGAAACTAGATGATCATTGTGGTCCTTTTCAACCCAGGCCATTCTACAATTCTATGATTTTTAGAGAACAGAAACATTACTGAAGGGTAGACTTTAGAGTGGTTATTAAAGGGAAATGTATGTGAATGAAGGAGTGAGCAGGCAGCGAGGAGTTATTTAGACCTCAAGAGTACTGTGTTGTTTTTTTCTGGGTGATTTCTATCTGTGTGTAGTACGGAGAGTCCATACTTTATACTCTGATAGCTCTGTTTCTTCTCTTCTGCTTTCAGTTGTTTGACAGATTTTGAGAAACGTCAGTAAGGTTAACTTAATGTCTACTGGATGTAGGTTTTGTAGCTAAATACAATTAAATGGAGTAAACCTGCTTGAGTTGATTCTGTAATTCTCATAATTCTAGTGTCATTTTAATCCAACTGGGGTCAATCTAATTCTCTTCCACAAAAGCATCTTGCTTCATCAATTTATAGCATAAAATGAAGGCTTCATTTTTAAATTTTATATCATTTCCATTCTATTAGTCTAATGTGTGATTCACTGCTGAATGCCGCCAAAAAGTGCAGAGTGCTTCATGTGTATTTTTTAAGCAATTAGTGCTAGTGCTGTCTCCTCCGGGAGATATTTTTTCTTTGAAAATTAGCTGCAGATTATGCAGCCCTACAAAACTTATGACTTAGCCCAGTACATCTAGCAGAAGAAAAATAAACAACATAAACCCACCAGCCTACTGCCATGGCTTAAGGCACTGAGGTGTGACATGAACATGATGTAGTTCTGCAAGTTCCTTTTGGATGCAATTTAGAAGTAGTAAAAAGTTAGACTGCTCTGCAGAGCATTATTTTTCAAGAACTTCTGTGAAACTTTGGCAAACAGACCCCTGTCAAGAGAGTATTATCAAAATATTTGTCCTTGTCTTGAGGAGAAGGAATCTTTTTGCCTTAAATTAAGTAATCAAAACAGTCTCTAAAAAGGGAGATGAGGGAAAGTTATTTAAGGATAAGGACAGCATGTCCTTCTAACTGACTTCTCTGACTATAATCCTTGCTTTTATTTGTGGTGTTGAAGTTTCATTAGGAATACATCTGCTCTGAGAGCTAATTCTCTATATCATGTTTAGCTGAATATGGCTTCAAAGAAGACTATTAACAGAAGCTTGTGTGCTCTCTATATAAGTCGCAAGAAAGTCTTTTCTCAAATATAATGAAAAATAGCTGCCTTGAATATTATTTCACAGAATAAAAAATTAGTTACGCTAATTGTAAATTGCAGTCTAAATAGCTAGTCATCAGCTTGCTTGGTATTTTCATATCAAGTTTCTTATGGAACTAATTTCATGTTCATACGTGAGACTAAGGTACTTTCAGTACTGAGAGCTATGGATAATTTTTATGAATGTTTCCGTGAACTAGAACAGAACAACTTGTCTTAGTTTTTCAAAACTAATCAGTCTTCTAATGTCTCCACTGGTGGTATCTGGACATAGAGTCATACCTCAAAGTTTGGGAAGTTTCTATTTGGTCAAACAATTCCTATATAGGCAGAATAATAAGCTGAAGATAGATTTGATATCCTCTATATTCTGTAGATGGGTGTTGCTGGCTACTGAGAACACTAAAAGAGGCAAGGCATGGCTTCAAGCATTCAAATGCATTTGATCATGCTGTTAACTGTCAGCATTTTCCTTGGCATAATTTTGTCCTGGGCTACTTAGCAGTCTTTCAGACAATATTCAGACTCTAGTGTGGGACCATTTGTGCGGGCAGCACAATTGTGGTATTCATATCTTTTAGAAAGGCATAGAGTTTAGATTCACAGATTTGAGCTTTGCGCTGCCAGCTGACCTAAAGACCCCCAGGTGCTTTATTTACCAGTATAGATGTTACCTCTTAGATTGTGGCACTCCTTTTTGGCAATGATATTAACCTTATGTGCTCAGAAATGTCTGAGATTTGCTAACTTTTTTTATCCAGGGGAGTTAATCTGTACTCAGATCACTGGTGGTTGAAAACTGTTTTCAAAACAAAAAGGTATTTATGTACTTTGCAGAACAAAGCACAGAACTGCAGTGGAAAATATTCCATTCCAAAGAGGCTTTATTTCATCCTAAAACACATACATCAGTATTTTACTTTGGATTAAGAATGTGCTTTTCAGGTGATTTTCATTATCATCCGTATTTGCTGCTCTGCAGTTTGCGTTGTAAAGTGGTTTGGAATGCACCAAAGATACATCCAGTATTGGTAACTAGAACATCAAAATAGGAGTAGACAGAGTAAGACAGAGGCACTGAATATTCACACTGTATGAATCTCTGGTGTTTTATTACAGATTAACTAAAGCCTGATCCTGTGAACTGCACACCTGTTTGTGGCTGAACCCTCTAGGTGTGTCCTGGAGCATGCCTCCATTAAGGTTAATTCCGTCTAGCACATGCGCCCTGAAGCCATGCCACAATGTAAAGAGCAGTATGATAAATAAGGGGGGGGGGGGGCATCTGGAAAATACTTGCTTCAAAATGCATACTTCAGTTTTGAAGTAAAATGTAATATGTAGCTGAATTTCTTTTGTTCTGAAAATAAGGCACCTGATTAATTGCAGCTATTAATTAATAAGCTTTCAATCCAAGGTAATGTGTAATAGTAATTCTAAAATAGAAACTTCCCAAAGTGCTAATGATAGAAGTGTTGGGTCCTTGACAAAAAAGCAGTTTTGCTTGGAAGATCTACTTCTCTTGTAATACATTACTAGACTATCTGGAAATAGTCTCAGTAAATCTCATTGTATATTTTCATACTTGAACTGATTAAAAGAGGCAGCCTTTTATTAACTGCTTTTTGTGTCTCTTTTTACCCAGTAGTATATAAATGAGAACGGTATTTGTCTCTTTCTTGACTTTGCCTGCTAAACTTTCCTTAGAATCTCCAAGCTTTAATATCATGCATAGTATTGTAGATTAGGCTGAATGAATAAATGCTGACAGCTCTGTCTCTTAACATTTTATTCCTAATCCTTTCCAATTTTATTATCTTTGAGAAGGTCTGATTTTGAGTATTATTCTCAAATGTGCTTATATGAGATGTATGACAGAATATATTTCCTCAATTTGCAAATTCTCTCAAGGACAGAGCTCCTGCTTCTTGAGTAAGGCAAAACAGACTGCTGAAGAATGTTCCAGTAAGTAGACATGGGTAATCTTCAAGGCATGGAAAACATTTGACTATTTGCTAGGGAAAATTAATCTTAATAATCAGAAGTTATGAAATAAGTTAAAGACTGAAGTGAAATTAGACTTACTCCTTTGAAAAGAATGTGCAGGCTCTTCAAATCTGGTTTAGAGCATCTCTGAATAGGAGATAGCACCTACAATGTAGCTCTGGCAGAAATCATCGTGCTAAGTCACAGAACCACAGAATCACAGAATACCTAGTTGGAAAAGACCTTCAAGATCATCCAGTCCAACCATCCAACCATCACTAGTAGTTCTCACTAAACCATATCCCTCAACACAACATCCAAACGTTCCTTGAATACCTCCAGGGTTGGTGACTCCACCACCTCCCTGGGCAGCCCATTCCAGTGCCTGACCAGTCTTTCAGAAAAGTAGTATTTCCTAATGTCCAGCCTAAATCTCCCCTGGTGCAGCTTGAAGCCATTCCCTCTAGTCCTATCACCAGTTACACAGGAGAAGAAGCTGACGCCCAGCTCACTACAAGCTCCCTTCAGGTAGTTACAGAGAGCAATGAGGTCTCCTTTGAGCCTCTTCTTCTCCAGACTGAAGAATCCCAGCTTCTTCAGCCACTCCTCATCAGGCCTGTGCTCCAGACCCCGCATCAGCTTTGTTGCCATTCTTTGAACCCTCTCCAGGGCCTCAATGTCTTTCTTGCAGTGAGGAGCTCGAAACTGGACACAGTACTCGAGATGTGACCTCGAGATCAGTCAAGCAGGACCTGCTCTTAGTGAACCTATGCTGGCTAGGCCTGATTCCCCCGGCTGTCCCAAAGATGTCCTCAAGACATCTGCTCCATAACCTTCCGTGGCACTGAGGTCAGGCTAACAGGCCTGTAGTTCCCCAGATCCTCCTTACAACCCTTCTTGTAGATGGGAGTCACATTGGCAAGTCTCCAGTTTTCTGGGACCTCACCAGTCAACAAGGAGCGCTGATAGATAATGGAAAGTGACTTTGCTATCACCTCCGCCAGTTCCCTCAGCACTCTTGGGTGGATCTCATCTGGCCCCATGGACTTAGGACAGTCCAGCTGGAGTAGCGGGTCTCTGACTGTGTCCTCCTGAAATGGAAGTTTAGTCTGCTCCCCAGCTGAGATTATCAGGTCAGAGAGTGGAGTATCCTGAGGATAACTGGTCTGACCTTTAAGGACAGACGTAAAGAGGGCATTCAGAACCTCTGCCTTTTCCTTATCCTCAGTGGTCACATTCCCAGCCTCATACAGTAAAGGATGGAGATTCTCCTTAGTCCTCCTCTTACTGTTGATGGATTTGTAAAAGAGTTTCTTGTTCCTTTTTACCCCAGTGACCAGGTTGAGTTCAAGCTAGTTCAAGTCACGGCTTGAACCAGTGATGGAGCACCTGGTGGGAAGGCAGGGCTAACCCAGGGGAGCTCAGGTGCAAATGCAATGCAGCTGAATGATCGGAAGGGATGGGGATCCAGGATCCAACCCTTCCCAGACCTCATTTAAGGGTTGGCAGTGGAGGCAAGGGTATCTTGCTGGAGATCCCTGCCTACCTGAGGTCTTCCAAGGGTAAATGGATTTTTTTTTTTCCTTTGTTTTGGTGGTTGCTGTATTTAGGCGTATCCTTACTTGCTGCAGCCTAGGACTTTGCTACCCTGCTATCATTGCTGTGCTTTCTATTGCATTACAGTAGCGTTAAGGTAGTACCTTTTCTCCCTGAAAAAAGCAGGGTATAAATGTGACTGCATTGTTCTGATTACAGAATTCACAGTTATTCTCAATTCTTATTTCATGCGACTAGGTCTAGCTAATGTCTTGACTGCCAGTCACTACTCTAATTGTAGTAATAGTGATCTAAGAATATGGCACAATGTTTTGTTTTTTTCTTTACAGAGTAGGAATGTTTCTTGTTTGTGCATCTCCTATGCCTGTTTATAAACATTTCTCACTAGTTCCTCTGCTTTGATATTATACTTTGTCTTATACTTTACACAGCTTTCCTTGCTTGTGTATTCTGGAACATGCTTCTGGTGGGTAAGGTTGCTGCCCCTGCTCCGCCCAGGGTTTTCTGCTCCCTTTTCCTGCTGGAGTAGCCTACTCTATTTGTTCCCTGACATCTGGAGCCCAATATTTATCAGTATCAAAGCAAGATTACTAACCTGCATTTCTTTATTTCTTTGGCTCTTTTTTTTTTTTTTTTTTCTTCTGCTTTTAAGGTCTGCTGTTATTTTTCTTTTTTTCTTTTTCTAGTGCAACTCTTGCTCTTTGCAGCAGTTTTCTCTGTATGTGAAGATTGTTAATGTGTCTTCCATGGCATAAGCAGCATCTGTTTCTGACTTTTTCAATCATGCCTCTATACGTCTATGGTTGTTTACAGGACTCTGACTGTGGCCTGGTCAATATGCTGATTTGAGCAGGATTTGTTTAAGCCTATCTCGTGGTACCCCTAATTATAATTCCTGGAGCATGAAATACATCATTGACTTATGTTCAGCTTTTGATTTTTCTCTAATCTTCCAATTTCTTGTAAAAGAATTCTAATGGTTTTTTAGATGTTTCTTTGTGTTAGAAAGTGGCTTTGTCTTCTTGACACTGTCAGGTTGTTCTTCAGCACCTGTATTTCCAAATCTTTTGAGGAAAAATCCCTATGTATGGTTGCACACAGAATGCTCTTCTGTGTATGATCCCCTCATCCAAGGTATTACTAACACGTTCAGAGATGCACAGTATTTTTGTTCAGTTTATATGGGAGGAACAGGATTAATTGTTTTTTACTTTGTGAATTGTGAGGGAGAATCATTCTGCTGGCCAGGTCTTTCTCCAGTTAAACTGTGAAATCTCATTCCTTAGAAATGCACAAACTCCTCTGAACAGCATGTTCCTGAGCAGGTGAAGATATTTTTCATTTGTTCCAGTAGTAAACACAGGGAGACTAAGACCACCTTTCAAAAGTTGCATTGTTTTATTACCCAATATTTTTTCCTCTAGAGGAGAATATTTTTAGAAGAGCGCAGTTCTGGGGATTATGAAATATTCTTTACTATCTCTTTTCTTCTCCAAAGTTTTTTGTTTACTGGAATTACTTTATGTAGGGGGATGAAGTAAGCCTCAATTTTCAAAGTTAATTAAATAAAGATTTGGATATGACATCTATCTTCTTGATGAAGGAGAATTCTGCATCTAAGTGATGAAAGATCTTATTTTCATGCTAGTAAACAAAGAGAATTATATTCTGTTTGCTTAGTTGGTTTTTTTTTTTTTTTTTTTTTCTTTGCTACATGATATTACTTTTGTAATGTTGAATCATGTAATAAGAAGCAGCTAAGGAATAATTGTCATTGTTCTGGTTGGCCTGGCTTATTTCCTGGTCAGTTGCAATAATGTGAGTATTGCCAATTTGGACTCCAAGCCCCGAGTCCTTCAGTTTAAAGCCTGCTTCATCAGGATAGCCAACCTGCTGCCAAAGATTCCCCTTCTTCTTCTACACAGGTAGATTCGACTGAAAGGTAAATATGTTTAGGAGATCTAGCAGATTTGTAAGCAATAATGTCCATCACACTTCCACAATAAGTAGACTTCTCTGGATAAGAGCGTAGTCGAATGGAGAAATCATGACTAAGCTTCAGTGCAAAAACTTAGCAAAGATGGGCTACAAAGGAAGAATTTGAAAGTAACTGAATGGATCTTTGAAAGATCACAGATGTGACTGTTACTTCAGAGATACCGCATCGGATAGATGTATGCTTGCTTATCACAGAATCACAGAATTGTAGGAGTTGGAAGGGACCTCCAGAGATCATCGAGTCCAACCCCCCTGCCAAAGCAGGTTCCCTATAGCAGGTCACACAGGTAGGCATCCAGGCAGGTCTTGAACATCTCCAGAGAAGGAGACTCCACCACCTCCCTGGGCAGCCTGTTCCAGTGCTCCGTCACCTCACTGTAAAGAAGTTCTTGCGCACATTTGTGCGGAACTTCCTATGCTGCAGTTTCTGACCGTTTCCCCTTGTCCTGTCACCCTTCACCATTGAAAAGAGTCCGGCCTCGCCATTCTGCCCCCCACACCTTAGATATTTATAGAGCTGGATCAGGTCCCCTCTCAGTCTTCTTTTCTCAAGGCTGAACAGACCCAGTTCACTCAGCCTTTCCTCATAGGAGAGATGCTCCAGGCCCTTCACCATCTTTGTGGCCCTCCGCTGGACTCTTTCCAAGAGATCCCTGTCTTTTTTGTACTGGGGAGCCCAGAACTGGATGCAGTACTCCAGATGAGGCCTCACCAGGGCAGAGCAGAGGGGGAGGATCACCTCCCTCGACCTGCTGGCCATGCTCTTTTTAATGCACCCCAGGATGCCATTGGCCCTCTTGGCCACAAGGGCACACTGCTGGCTCATGGCCAACCTGTCGTCCACCAGGACACCCAGGTCCCTCTCCACAGAGCTCCCCTCCAGCACGGGATATAATTCTATCTCAGGGGATGTAATATAATTCTTATTATTAAGAAATAACTAAGAACGTTTTATTTTCTAATACAGGGACTTAACTTTATTTGTATGTTTCAGTGGTATAGAAGAAAGTATTTTCTAGGAGACTTTTGAAAGCAAATTTTATGCTTTTGAGTATATATATTTTTTAATGTGAAATATATGATGCTGTTTTGCAGCAATTAATTTATTAAAACCTTAAAATTGCCAGGATTCAGTAATGAATAAATATTTTTATATTAGAAATTGAAACTTGAAAAAATTTATTAAAGATGTATCATTGGGAATAGGCAGAACTACATTTCAAATGGAAACACAATTTTACGGTTTTACTATTACAGTTTTTAATCACTTAATATGAGATAATCTAAAATAGTAGCTAGGTAGATAATTTAAATGTCATACTGTTGAAGATTTTCACTTTAACAAAAATACTCAAACAATAAACTTAGAAACTCAACTTGTTTTTATGTCTTGTTTTTTTTTAAAAAAAAAGTAAACTTGATTCTTTGAGAAAAGACATGTATAATCAAAAAGGTGGAGCAAAATACATAGAAATAATAGAAATGAAAACAAGTAGTGTGAGATTATTTTCAGCTGTTTTTTTCTTTTGTAGCTGTGATTGTCTTAGTTATCAAGATACAACTGTATTATTTACCTCAAGCAGTAAAAAACTAAGCAGATCTCTTCTGTGTGAAATGATGAGTGGATATCTGCGTAAATAACATCTGCAGTTACTTCACATTAACAACTAAAGCTTATTTCTTGTCTTATTTTCATCCTTACAAAAATCACCATCCCATGTGGATTGTTGGACTTCTGTAGCAGCAACATTGGATGTCTGTTATTTGTTGGATGCTTTAATTTTGGTGAGGGTTACTGCTAGTGATTTTTCTAAAGTCGTATTTATCCAGGCTTATACTGCAAGTTAAGAGATTCATTAGCTGCTTATTATTATTATTATTATTATTATTACTATTTGTATTTTGAGATTTGATTGAAAGCATTTGGAAAATTGTGGAAATCTGTATTTACACTCCCTACTTTATCACTCAGTCAAGCATTTTGTGCTCTTGTTTTAAGATTGTGTTTGCGTGTTATGTTTGTACTTTCTGGTGTCCAACACAGACACGTATGTTGTTTCTGCATCCTAGGAAGTTGGACCAACTCCTTTCCCAGAGTGGTGGAGGCTTGTTTACCGCTAGCACTTTCCGAACTATATTAAAAGCCAATTTTAGAGTCACTTTCTAGATTCTGTATTTATATCAACTCTAGCATTTCAAAATATTAAGAGTTCCAGGAGTGTCTTATTTTGCAATAATGCAAACACTTTCAGGTAGGACGTCAAAGCAAGTTGTTTCTGGTTGTTTTTTTTTTGTGTTTTTTTTTTTTTTTTTTTAGTTTATCAAATAAGTTTCTTTTGGTTCTGCAAGAACCAGAACTGCATGTTCTGCAGACAATGCCATAAATCTTTTTTTACTTCTTTCTTACTTCTGCAAAGTAATTTATAGCAACTGGATTATTGAATTACTATAATAGTTATCAAGAATTGAAGTAATACATATAGACAGAGTAATTTCATGCTTTTCAGATGAGATTATATTACATTTAGAATAGGTCAAAAATAACTCTATGACTTCACCAATTTTAATTAACTTTATATCTAAGAAGAAGAAAAAACCTTGCTAAGTTGTCAGTCTTTGCAACTTTAGTTGCTATTTCACTGCTAGCAGTTTTCTATTGGAAAGATACTATCTTTTAATTTTTTTTTTTACATATTTTCTTTTCAAAATTTCTTCAAAATGCCACTACATCAAACTGAGCTGTCCTTGACACTGCAGTGGGTGATATGCTGGACTGAGTTTGCTTGTTTGCTAACCTGCCAGTTAATTTTGCATTTGCGGGAGGACGGTTACTGAAGCTTCAATGCAGGTATCTTCATGTTTTGTTTCGGAAAAACCATTTAATGTGAGGCTTGAGATCTCTGAAATAACATTGATGAGTTTTAGGGTTAAACACCAGGCCCTCCTAAACAATGGAAACTTGCTCAAAGGCAGTGCTTTCAAAATATCCAGTGCAGTGCTTCTCACTGCTTTCATAGTCTTGTCCACAGTTAGACCACTCGCTAATTTATTTCCTTCTAAATTAACACATGCATGCTACTAATATCAATGTTTTCATAGTTCTAGCTTTGAGTAATTATAGATTTTTTGTACTGCCTATTTAAGCTGCTGAAATATGTAGGGAGTCTCTTCCTAGCCTGTCCTAAGTCTGCCGAGGAGCCAATTTTAAGCATGATGTGGCTCTACTGGATGCATTTTGCTCGTAGAGGTTTGCCTAATTATGTTGAAGTAGTTTAATTTTCACAACTTGTAAGTCATAAATGGAACTTGCTTTAAAGTTCTCCTGTCTTCAGAACCAGAAGTGATGCATTTTGGTGGCAGGAGCTGAGCCACGGCTTCCCTGCCTAGCCTTCCTGGGGCCTGTGCCCAGGAGCCCCATTTCAGTCCAGGCCCAAACCCTTCCGGAGCCATTTTGTTTCCAGTTGGTGCCAGCTTTCCTGAAGAGGTGCCCTTTGGGTTTTAATTTTTTGGCTAGAATCCATGCTTGGTGTTTGGTGGCCCATCACCAAGTTGCCAGCTCACCTGCATTTGGTGAGCACTCTGACCCCAATGCTGCTGCCCAGCATCAAGATCCTGCTGCACAGGACCTAAATGTGCCAGCTGGCCAGCTGCTGCTTTAGTGTGTGCCTGAGGCTGCATTCATTCCTGTGCCAGCTGGTGTTTTTTCCTCAGATAAAGTATAGAGTGGGATAAAGGGCAAGTAAGCAGCATTGATTTTGTTTCTGTGTATAGAAAATATATACAAGAAGTACAACTGAAGTGATGTTATTTTTGCTCTGAATGACATTATATTCTCTGAAGTTATCAATTTTAAAACAGTAGGAAATAATACAAGGGTTATAATGAAAAGCTATGTTAAATACACTGCCAATCTAGTCTTTGAGGAAGCTGTTTAGAACAGCATTTATCTTGTTCATTATTGCTGATTAAAGAAAATAATTCAGATTGTGATAATAAGCAATTTTGGTAATCTAATTAAACCATTTGAGTTCTGGAATGTGTTTCTCCTGAAACTTAAGGACAACTCGTTACTAGTTTGGCAAGACAGATTTACTACTTCTGGCTTCTCTGATGGGTATTGTGTTTTAAGCAGTAATGACTCTGTAACTTCATTTGGCATTTTGTTTAATGATGTGGTTACTATTATCTTTTTCTCTGGTAGGAATGTTAATGTTTTAGTACTGCAGATTGAAGTGTTTCCCCTTCCAGTACCTAAAGGGAGCCTACAAACAGGAGGGGAATCATAGAATCATAGAATCACCAAGGTTGGAAAAGACCTAAAAGATCATCCAGTCCAACCATTCACCTATTCCCAATAGCTCCCACTTAATAGAATCATAGAATCACCAATCAGTTCTTAGAAAGGGTAAATAACTGCAGGACAAGGGGAAATGGTGTTGAGGGAGGCAAGATTTAGATTGGATGTCAAGAGGAAGTTCTTTACAGAGAGAGTGGTGAGGTGCTGGAACAGGCTGCCCAGAGAGGTTGTGGATGCCCCATCCCTGGAGGTGTTCAAGGCCAGACTGGATGGGGCCCTGGGCAGCCTGGTCTAGTATGAAATGTGGAGGTTGGTGGCCCTGCATATGGCAGGGGGGTTGGAGATTCATGATCCTTGAGGTCCCTTCCAACCCTGGTCAATCTATGATTGTATTGTTCTGTCATTAAGGACAAGGAAGTTAATTGTTTCTGATTCTCTTCTGAATGTTTAATGGGACATTGTAAAATAGTTGTCAACTCTGCCATCATAATTTTCAGTGTGCCTGTGCTGTCCAGTAAATGATCTGTCAAAATGGCAATGGTTGGAGATAAGGAATCAAATGAGGAGTATTTTGTCTCTGTGTTTCTATACAGTTTCTATATAGCAAATCATCTGAATTTTGGAAGAAGCTTGACCAAAACCCAGAAGAAAGCAGCCTGTAGTTTTATTTCATTCAAATAATGTCTACTTATTGAAATTTGAAGATAATACAGTATATTTTAAGATTTTCAAGATGTTTCTATAGGCAGTAACACTTTAAATTGAAAATTCACAATTTAGTCACAAAACAGGTTGGAAGATGGCAAATGTGTATGGGAAGAGTGGAGGTCGTGTTCATCTTTTGTGGGAGCCCAAAGGCAGCGTCAAAACTGACATCATTGCTATAACATGTAATGTTACTGTTTTTATCAGGGAATTCATTCTGAAACCTAGTAATGCCAGTGACAATGTCAAATTACTAACTGCCATCCCACTGAGATGATAAGAGTCTACATCTCATCCCTGGATGCTCTTTTCAGACTCTTTTTTTAAAGACTGCCTTCTGATTCAGAGCATTCACATTTGGGCTGTGCAGGCAGGGGTTCTCTTGCACCACACAAGGTGTGCTACAGAATTATTAACTCTTGAGTTACAGCTGCCTTGTCTGACTATCAACAAGCAGTGCAGGAAGAAGCTGTACTGGTGAATTCAGGAAGTTATGTGTCCCTATTCACAAGACAGTAAAATAATTATTTTACTCAGTATGAAGAAACAGTGCAGTTCCTCATTTTAAAGTTAATTATATTTTGAAATCAGTTGTGTAGATATGAATAATATTTCCTGTAACTGATAATCCAGCTTTATTTTATGCTGAGTATGCAAACTTCTCATAACCTCTTCTGATCAACGACAGCTGAAAACTCAACTGAAATATTTTTGTCTTCTTCTTGACAGACTCATAAGACTTTAACACTAAAATAAAGAGAAGAATTTAGGAAACTAGATAAAGATGAGGAAAACTTGAAGCTACTCATCAGCACTTTTGCACTAAGTGACAGATAAGAAAGTGATTGTCTCTCTTTTTTTTTTTTTTTTTTTGTAAGGCAAACTCTTTGGAAACATGCCTCTGCAGTCATGGTGGGATTAAAAGCTGAAGACTGCAGCCAGTGCTGAGTATGTAAGGCACCCATAGCATAAATGAGTGTCAACTGGTGGCTGTGTGCTGACACTAAATTGAGGATTTCAGGATTACTGTCCTACATGTTGTACGTAAAAGAGATTAAACAGCAAGGAATATGGTTAAGGAGGTGCAGGTAAAATGCAATAAAATACATGAGAGAGATCCTGTGGTACACATCCAGTGAAGGAGATTAAATATTAGTGGAGCATTCTTAGCTGGGTGTTTGTGTAGACCCTATCCTCCTTTCTTCCAAACTTGTAACTTGCAGCATCATAGGATCCTATTCAGCCATACCAGGCAGTAGAATCTGTTTCTTTGCTTGCTAACTTGGGTGACCTTTTATTCAGTTTTTGATGCTACAAGAGGGTTAGCAACTCTGAAATAAGGGATAATCTATCATATCGTGATATTTTTCTTCTCTTTTATTTTGTGCAATGCCAAGGGATAGGGTTGGAGGTTCCTGCAGGTTGAAGTTTCTGGTTATGTAACAAAGTTCTCAAATATGACAACAATTAGATTTCTAGCATTTTGTCAAATATGTTAAAGTCAGGGTGCTTCCAGTTCAGACAGTATGATCTCATATGTTTTTTGTCTGTAGGGGAACTGCTGAATCATGGCCTGAACCTCTGATTGACCACCTGAGGCAAGCAATGAGTCAGCCATGGGAGCACAGGTGAAGGTAATTCACCTGTGCTTCCAGAAGGGCTGAAGTCTGGCTCTGCCTCTCTTACATCCCATTTAAGTGCTGACTGCCACTGAGGAAGGATCTCTTCCTGGAGATCACTTCTGGTGGACTTTATTGTGAGCCTGTGTTATCTTTCCATCACGATAATCCTGCTTAGACTAATCTCTGTGTGCTAATTCATTTTATACCTCTGTGCACTTATTGATTGTACACTGTATCATATTGAAGGAATTTGTACCAGTTTGGCTATGTATGTACTCCAACTATGCTTTGCATATTGTCATTGCCTTATGGTGAGGCTTGCCTGTTAATTTGAATTAGAAACTTAAACTACAGAAGCAAAGACAGCTTACAGCTTAGAGGCTCAGTACAGTACAGGTCAGATAGACTTTTACTTGAAAATTGTGGTGGTCTGGGTGTTATGTGAGATGAGATATGGGTGTGAATATTACAGATAAGTGTTTTTCCTTAGTCCATCGTTTGCCTGCTGCTGTACAAGCGAGCTCTTTACCTTTGCTTTTATTGTTCATACACATCTCCGCCACAAAATCTCTAACATCTAATTTCTTTTCTTTAAACTGTATAGCTAGAAGAGGGGCTCATCTCAGCCTTTATCTTATCATCTGATAGAGATTGGTCGTGAGGTGGGAGTTGCATAAATTATTAGCATCTCACCAAAACCAACCAAACAGAAAAATACATGAAGAAATAAATATAGCCAAGCCAGAAGAAAATATTACCTTTTGTGGGGTGTATCCTGTTGTCCCCATTTTGTTCAGCCTTGATTGGATGAGGCTAGCATTCTTACCACTAATGAAAACACTCTGCTACCTGTCTTAGCAATGCTCTGGTCTTTGTTACTGCACTATGAATGTATTGCACCTACTGACATGTTTTCTCACTCCCTCAGTTGATATCTGAACATTGTTAGCCCTCTCAAGCTCTATAGTTGGTGCCTGCTTGCTCCAGGTGCTATATAAGCACAGCAGGATGCCAAGTGACTTTCTGACAAAGTGTCTGTATACCGTTTCCCATTCACAGAAGCCCTTATTTTTTGGCTAACTGTAGAAACCAATTTTTCCTTGCAAACATAGTCAAAGTGTACGTTTGCATCTAAATGCCTTTTTGCAGTAGGTGCAATGAGGTTATCTATTTTTCAGGAAGATATGTGCTTCCAGACAGTAAGGAAAACCGCTGGCTCAGGCTTCACCTCCATTAACAAAAGTTTAGCCCCTTTCCTTGGAAAAATCCTCCATCGAGCCATAGTTTTAACTTTTTTTTTTAATATCAGGACTGAAGTGCTGAAGCTTTCTGACCTCTGAAGGTACCCTTACCTCATATGGGTGTGACTGGCTGCTTTACTTTCCAAAAGAGATGCTTTAAAGTCCCAGTGTGCTCCATCCAGAGCCCAGGTGGGGCCCACATTAAGCTGAATTCATACATATCAAACAGGAGGTTTTTTCATGGTTGGGAGCATGCTTAAAAATGGGCATTTCCATGTAACTGGGCTCTGTTCAGTGCAGAATATACTTGTGTTGCAAAATTCCAATAATCTGGAAATTGTATTAAGTAAATTTGTCCATCATGTTAAATTGGATGGTGTGTTGACTCCATTGATGATTGAGAGGTATTGTGCCAAGATCTGGACAAACTTGTGGGTGGTCCCCATCTGTATGAATAAGAGCAAGGGCAGGTTCTGCACTTTGGATGCATATGTACATATAGCCCAGTGATCTGTGCTGTATGTACGGACTGTGGGGTGAGGGGCTGGAAAACAGCCCCACAAAAAGAGATCTGGGTGTTCAGGTTGGTGGCACTCTGAATCTGAGCTGGCAGTGTGCCCTGGCAGCCAGAAAGGGGCTGCACCAGAGGGTGGTGGGCATGGAGCAGACTGCCCAGGGCAGTGGGCACGGCCCTAACATGCTGCAGCTCAGGGAGTGTTGGGGCACCGCTTTCAGATATAGGGTTTCAGTTTGGGTGGTACACTGTGGAGTCAGGGGTTGGACTTGATGATCCTGGTTGGTCCCTTCCAACTTTGGTTATTCTGTAACTCTGCACTGTCAGCTCAGTGAATGTGTGTCTATCTACCTGTCCTCTTGAAATGACCTTCCTCAGCTTTTCTGTTTGAGCTTTTAGGTGTATCTGATGTTCAGTTTGCCAGTGTCTAACAAAGTCTAATTTACTTCCTTTTTTCTTTTGATAAAGAGTGATCTTTGTGGTCCCCGCAGTGTGAAAGTTGAGTCATGTCAATACACTGAGTTAGCCTCACCTTTTATTAAGATTATTTGCAGACTTAATCATAGCATCTTTGCAAATTCAGGAGTCTGTGTGCTTTCTTTGAGTGTGCACTGTGTATTTAAATAGAGGAGTGCATCTGTTACAACTAATGATGTCATTTTGAACCAAGAGTATTAAGTGATGTTATAGAAATCTTGTACTTGTGTCCTTCTCATCTTTTTTAATACCAGTTTTATCTGTTTTAATCATTTAAAAAGGTATGTCTATATATATATATGTTTATGTTGTGTTGGGGTTCTGGGGGTGCTGGGATAATTATGGAAATGAAAGTGGAGAGAGGTGAAGCAATCTGCTTTCTATTAAAAATAACATAGAGAAATTACTGTGATGCATAGTAAATAATCTAAGGCTTATATTTTACTTGTCTTTTAAGTTATAGTGGAATATAGTGCAGCTAGGAATGCTGCTGCTCTTTTAGCTGTGATGAAAGTTCTGAAATCAAGCTCTTATGTGAGTAGTTGCATACTGTCTCTACTGTATACTGCATTTTGTTGACTTCAGTAAGAATTGAAATTGCTTCTCTTTGAGTATGTTACCAAATGAGGTTTTTCAGAATTTTACAAAAAAACAAAAAACAAACAAACAAACAAAAAAACTCAAAAAAAAAAAACAAACCTACAACATTTTTCAGGATAAATGTTTCATAGGATTTATGTCTCTACAAAAATGGCATATTCTCGGGAATAATCAGTTAGCCAGTGTCATCTTAAAATGCCTGATTCATTTGAAATGTAAGTCTCTCATTTTGAGTTTTAATTCAGATTACTTGCAGGTTTGAGGATATATGTTTGAGTCTCTCATTTAAGGTTTTAGAGATCAAAGAGTTGCTGTCTAGCTTCAAAGTGTTTTGCTGAAACCCTACATAAACAATTAGAGCTGACTCTCAGGAGCAAGACTTCTTAATATATGTACAACATAGTAGTTAGCATTTGTACAATTAGAGATATCGTAAGGGATGATTGCAGTCTTGCATTGTATAATTATTTGGAGCATAGTTGTAAGTCTTACTAACACAATTAGGTAAAAACTACTGGAAGAGATAAAGGTTAATTTGTCAAAATATTTTCTTAGGAATGCAGTCAAGAAACTGAACCAAGATATAACTTTTTCCTGTTTATTTTCCTAATGAGTTGCTAGGCGATTGCATATTCTGTGGACTATCTGAAAGAAGCAGGGCTTTTCATTTAAAAAAAACCAAAACAAACAAACAAAAAAAACCTGCTTTCCTAGAGCTCTTTTCATTTCATAACACACATTGTTGGATTTGATTTGATTAAATAGTTTAAATGTATATCTGTAGGTGAACATAGTTATTCATGTCATGGAATAGGGATGGTCTGACACACAATGTTTGATGGGTGGATTGAGACAAAATAACTGGTCATCACCCACGAGATCAGGCTGCCCAGGGCCTTATCCAATATGGCCTTAATGCTTCTGTTTTACTGCCAGATATTCCTGTTACTTGTGTTACCGATGAAGCCCTGACAAAACTGATCTGATCTCATAACTAACCTTGCTTGGTCTAGGAGTTTGGTTGAGATCCCTTTTACTGAGATCCCTTCTAAACTGAGTTTTTTGCACTTCCTGTGAATCTCATGGAAGCGTATAATGATGTTGGCAGACTTAGATTAATGTTGTGGCAGTGACTAGAATGATGCATTATCTGTTTATTGTAGATAATAATGTACAGTTTAAATCCACTTTATTCCAACAGCAAATATCTACTGTCTGGAAAAAGGGAAATAATTGAAGATTTGATTCAAGAGGGTTAAGGTTCCCAAAATATTATAGCTGCCTGTAACCTATGAGGCTTTTATTTGTGTTCTGCAAAAATACTTAGTAATGATTTTTAAACAGAGGGAAAATATTAGCCTATGCAGCATTCTACAAATGCTAGGAACCAAGTTTTTGTGGCCCTTTCCATACTGTCAATCAAGATATGGAGAACTTGACAGTTAAATGCACAACTCTCATAGTCTCTCTCCTGAATCCTTAAAAATGATGCCAACGACTACCACTCAACACGGCAGCAGAGTGGCATTTCTGTGTTATTTGTCTAGGCCCTGTGGCTCTTAAATTGTTCTGGGTGTTAAGAAAGGAGGTACCGAATGTGTTGCATTTCTCATATCCTTGGGATTCTGTGGTAAAGGTACATCATGTAATGTTAGCATAGAAATGTAATGTCAGCATAGGAAGTTCTGCACAAACATGCACAAGAGCTTCTTTACAGTGAGGGTGACGGAGCACTGGAACAGGCTGCCCAGGGAGGTGGTGGAGTCTCCTTCTCTGGAGATGTTCAAGACCTGCCTGGATGCCGACCTGTGTGACCTGCTGTAGGGAACCTGCTTTGGCAGGGGGGTTGGACTCGATGATCTCTGGAGGTCCCTTCCAACCCCTACAATTCTGTGATTCTGTGATTCTCTGTGATTCTGTGTCTGTCTGAAATCCTGAAATAAGTGTGATTTCATGTTACTTTGAGAAAACACTGTGAATATATGTATACAGGTAGTTCATATTGCTGCTCCAAGAAACAATTTTTTTGTGATGCTGTCGTGTCATGAAATTATCGCTATTCAAAAATGGATAGGATGGATCCCAGAAAGTGTTTGGTTTACTGCAAATTATGTGCTGTGAGAAGGCCTGCCAATAACTTGACTTCAGTGTGTTTAGGCAGAAACACTTACTGCCTTGTTGGCACAGAGCTAGCACAGTGGAGTGCCAGACTTGCTGAGCTTCACTATGCATCAGGGAGAAGCAGCAAGCAAGAATGGTAGGCTGCACAAGGAGCTAGAGCCCTGGAAACAGCCTGGTCCATGTTTCCAGCCATGAGCTAGGAAAACGGACGCTTTCCATAATGGGGAATAAAATGGGAATAATAGGTGTAGGCTATATAGGTATATGCACTGTTGAATTCATAATGTGGTGTTAGCTCATGAGTTCAGGCAGTACTTCATTTGATTTCTCAGGGGCAGACATAATTGCTTCAAGTTCAAGAAGTATAAAACAGATTGGTAGGAAAGTTTGATGCCTATTTTATGTGAGAAAGCTCAATGTCCGTTGTGCTCTGTGAGACAGCACAAGGGAAGTTGTCACAGATCTGGAGAGAATATTTTCTTTAAACCGTAAAGATCAACACTGTAGAAGTGTGTTCCTCACAAAAAGTGCAAATAATATGAATACCCAGCTAATAAGCACTGAAGCACCTACTTGTGAAAAACAATTGTTGATGTTTTTTCTTTTATTTGTATTTCTTCAAGACACTGTGTGTATTTAGAAACAGGATTTCTACTGTATGTAGATTACAGGTTAAGGTGCGGTCAGTGACACAATTTTGATAGCTAAAGCTTTTATATGTAAAATACAGTGCAGCC
This sequence comes from Lagopus leucura, assembly GCF_019238085.1. Taxonomy (NCBI): domain Eukaryota; kingdom Metazoa; phylum Chordata; class Aves; order Galliformes; family Phasianidae; genus Lagopus; species Lagopus leucura. Next base: position 11,991,248 of record NW_024962252.1, on the reverse strand, counting down.
AGCTTGAAACAAAACTTCAAACAGGAAGGAGTGTGCACGGTCGCATCAGTGCCTTCTGAAGAGAAACTCATACATCATTTTTTCATGTAACCATGTTGCTAAATCAATTAGTTACACTCCTGAATTCTCACTTTTTTTTTTCTATCTCAGTTACAATCTTGGAATCATTAAGATTGGGATAAGATCCCAAGGATCATCTAGTTCAACCATCAACACATCATAACTATGCCCACTAACCCATGTCCTTAGGTGCCATTTCTACACATTTTTTGAATACCTTCAGGGGAAGTGACTGTACCACCTCCCTGGGCAGCCTATTCCAATATCTCACCACTCTTTCTTAGAAGAAATTTCTCCTAATACCCAACCTGAACTTCCCTTGAAAGTTACTTCATTGAGCCTATTTTTTTCCTCTCATCAGAGGTAAATTTGAACATGGGGACTTGAGCTGAACCACTTGTTTTTTTTTTTCTGCTTTTGAAACTTGTGAATAGCTCTGAGTTATCTATGTCTGTGCCAATGCTTGCTTGGAATTTGCTTGTGGTAGGTCATTTTGGAGCAAAACAGGAAATCCTTATGTCTGACTTTTCAGCAGATATAGTGCTTGTTATTGTTGTTTGTTTTTTTTTTTTTCCTCCATATATCTACACAGCAAGCAATTAGTACTTTGTTTCACAAACCTATTGTCTGTAATGCTTTCAGGAGTGTAAAATAATCAGACTTTGTGATGGGGTTTGTGAAGTACCTATCACGAGTGGTTGCTGACGTATGTTTCTGCTTTCTTCACATATTTAGAAAGACAGTATCTTTCTTACACTTTTCTTTCTCTTTAGTCCTTTTAATCTGACTTTTTTTATTAGTGAACTGTCTTTCTGATGTTGCATAGACACTGAAATAACTGAGTGTTCCAGGTATGAAAGTCTTAATCGGCTTAATATAGAAAAATTTAAATTAATTTTTGATGGGTCAGTATGACTTTTCCAAGAAGATGAAACATGAATGCTTCCATTTCTGTAATGCTTTAGTATTGTGGCTGTCGCTCAGGCTTTTCTTGCTAATCCAATGAAAGACTAATGTGTTGTGATTAAGTACAATACTTCTGGCAATCCTTTAAGGCCGTATTATGACTACAAGTAAATTAGGTATGAAAATATTCTGTTTTATTTTAATACATAAACCATTCTGTTTTATTTAGAAACAAATACCCAAATCTCTGTAGTAAAGAATGCTTTAAAGGGACTTTCTTTTATATTTAAATTACTTTTTGAAAATGAACATCAGAATGCTTTTTTTGTAGAACAGAACAATATCATCATTGTGAAACTTGATGCTTAGTTTAATATGCATCTGAAAGACTTATCGGTTATTCTCTAGGTGCTTCTAGCTTCTAATAAACAGCATTTTAGTTTTGTTTAACAGTGGAAAAATAGTAAAATAGACATTGTATAGGATCTGTATATTCATGCTATTACTGTTTTTCATAAAGAAGTATTTTGGCATAATTTACTTTTGACTAAATAGGCTGTTAAAAAGCTATTGCCTAATTTATTACTGTTCTATCACCACAGTTTTTGCCGAGGTGGAAGGAAGGCGGAGTGCATGAGATCATTCTCAGTTCCTAATTGGCAATATATCACTACTCAAGAGCAAAAAAGGAAAACAAACACCAAAATACCAAACCGTACTGAGAATTAATGTGTTACAAAGAAAGGCTGATGCATCTGTGAGTTGCTGCCTGGGAGAGGTCTTATTTTCACTCAGTAGTAATGTGATAATATGTTCTGTTCATCCCTATTATATTAGCACAGCAGTGGCACAGTGCTGCAAAATTAGTATTCTCACTTCCCCGTAATCACTTTAAAGAGTTTGGTTTGTTATATTTCAGGCTTCCATACAGAAGTATTCAACACAAGTCCAAAAGTCTTGTTTTATTCTCTGGTGACCGTTTTCCAGAGAATTTCCTTACCAGCCTTACAACATGTTCTAAATGTCACAAGAATAGCTTCTCATATTTTTGAGGTAGAAACCTTTGCTTTTATGTTTCTTTAGCAGGCTTTCTATATCAAACGTGTTTTTGTTAGAGCCAAGGAGTAAATTCTGGAAAGCTTTTATGCAAGATTTCATAAACTAAAGTTTTCTCCAAAGAAATTTTTTATAAGGTCCGTATGTATTAGGAGAATGGCATGACATACAGGTCTGTTCTGTTGCTTCTTATCAGTTCTGCTCCTGTTCCTTTCTGGAAAGGAGTTCAATTTTTAGCTTTGGAATGACTTTTTTCAATTTTTCTTTCTTTACCAGCAAAGGCAGCTCTTGTGTTAAGTCACATCAAACTTCATGAAAATATTAAACTTAATCTGGAAGTAAAGGTGTGGAGGCTTTTTTGTTTGTTCTACGTGACACGTGTGAATTTGAAAATGGTTTCTCTAACTGAAGAGGCCTCCATAAAACCAACAGCTCATCATTACACATTCCTTGTTAAAACCTTTGACTTCATCAAGATCTCTAAATATAATATGCTTTTAAATAGATTTACTATACTTGATAATATAGTATCTACCTTTTTTTGGTTCAATAGATGCTAACAGACAAATTTGAACACAAGTGCTGGGGTACTTGATACCTAGAACGCTTGCAATCAGGACATAAATCCTCTGACAGTCGAGAAATATTTTTTGATGTGTGTATGCAGTTCTTGGGATAGTTAATATGAAACTATGCAGCCAGAACTTGATAATCTTTGTGAGTCCCTTCCAATTTGGGTTAGCCTCACTGTTTTTTCTTATATTTTACTGAACTAATATGTTCAATGTGCAGTCAAGCCACAGATTTTCTCAAATTTTATTTAAAGTTTTACACTGTACAATGGCAATTTAGCGTATTTAAAATTATGCAAGAAGTAAAATGCAATCAAGTAAAGTCTCTCTTCAGTGCTGGGGAGAGAGCATGTAGTCTTTGCTTAATTTGTTAAATAATGAAAACTTACGCATGTGGCAGAAACTTGCTAATTTATGCTTCTGTCATATGCCCACTCTAATTCAGCCCCAACATTCAGCATCTTCATTTTTTTTCCTAAGAATTCACAACCATTCTCTACTTCTAGGTCTTCGATGGCTGTCTTCAATATTCTGTAAGCTCGATTGTCGTGTATGTGTGACTGCAGAATATAATGATTAAGAAGTAAATAACCCAGAAGTACATTCTCCCAAACTACCATACTATTTTCAGAGTTTTTGGTTCAATCTGTAGGTATTTTAGTTTGTATTGGGAAATTTCCATGACTTATTAAAGTGTTTGCATGTTACACACATTAATTGCTTTAAAAGTGAAAGTAAGCCAAATTTCTGACAACTGCACACTTAAACTTGAGTGTCTTGTGCTTAAAAAGTATTTCCTTTTAAAAAAAAAAAAAAACAAAAAACAAAAAAACAAACAGAATCAGAACAGAATGTTCTGAAATATTGTTCTAAGTAGTGCTTTTTCTTCAATTCAGGGGGGAAAAAAACATTCCTGTAAGTACAGTTCTTGTTTGAGTTTGAGATGGTTTCCAGCCATTCAAGTGGTTAACTTAATTACACTGAACAAATTTATCATCCTGTGAAGTAGCTATTTGAGGGTATTAAAAGGCTTCTGGGTTATTAGGCAACATGATGAGCTTAATGTATTGCATCCCTTTAAGACAAAGCTTGCCAAGTTCTACCTCACAATTTGGAGTCAGATGGGAGGTCTTTAATTTTGGCTGCTCGTTGCGGAATCAGATTGATGTTGAGGCTGCGTTGGTGGATCTGGGTATCATTATGGCCCAGATCAATGCTGGCAGCTCTGAAGGCCGATAACTGTGAGCCCAGTGAGTCAGACAACTTCATGGACTGGCTGCAATTACTCTCCTATTGCTGAAACTTGTTTTCTGAATTTTCTGTGTTTCTTCCTTGTCTCTTCCTTTCCCATATCTCTTCAGGGCAGAGTGGTGGGAACTGGATAAGTGCCTTGCCTGCATCTCTGCAGTGAACGGAAGTGCTTTCTTGACATTATCAACAAAGTTTCAATCCTGGAGTATAAATGAGGATGATGGTGTAATAGAGAACTGCTTTAAACTATGGAAGTATTCAGGAGGCATTCAGACTGTAATGCCTGTAGTTTTGTGACCAGAATGATAACTTCATAGATGGTGGTTTTGGCCATAACAAAAATGACTGCTGGAACATAATGGCTTCAAAATGTGGTGGCTCACACAGGTGATATGCTGATACTTGCCAACTACTCTTATGAAAGTCCTGTAACTGCTTCTAGTTTACCCAGATGTATAGCATGATTTTTGTCCCACAGGCTTTCACTCATACCCTGGGTCTCTGAAATGATTGGTTATGGGGCTTGTCCCCCGTGCAATGATAGACATGTTCTGCTATGTTCAGAAGCTTTCACATAATGTTATCTTACCTGACTGTGTTCAGAATGAGGTGGTAGCCAGCAGGAAAGTGGTGCAGACTCTCAAGTAGAAGAGCAAACAGTAAGTGCAGTAGGTGATGGGGACAGAACTTTTTTTGTGGCAAGCCTGCCAGCATACATGAATTGAGCTTTGATTGTCATGTGGTAGCTTAGTATTAGGTATTGCATGGGTGTGTTGCACTAAAGGTGCAGCAGGTATGGGATATCTCTTGAAGTAGTGTTTGCTTCTGGTGTTAAGTGACAACGTATATTTTCTCGTCAAGAACATTATTCACTCAAATTACTCTGCACTTTTGCCTTCTGTACTACACAAGCATCTAGTGTTAGAAGACACTCATGAGGTACCTTAATAAGATATGCCTTTGCTCCCATGCTGCAAATCTCATGTCTTGCTTTGTCTCCAGGTACCATCAGTCTTATCCCAGAGGCTCTTGAGTGATGTTGGATGCATACATGTGTGCACCCGAATCAAACCCTTTGATTCAGTTACATTATTGAAAAAGTCTCATCTGTTATAATGGGATCTTTGTCACTCAGTACATCAAGAATCTGTTCTCAAACTGGATTCTCCTTCCGCTTAAAGTGCCTTATTTAACATCTGTACTTCCCTGTTTAATCCACAATGTCTTTGTAGTATTTGCTTTGGGGAAAAAAAAAACCTGCAATAATTGTTTATGTAATGTTAGCAAGCACTTTTTTTTTTACTCCAGCTTTTTGTTTTAGTGGTTGTGTTTCAGTGTGGATTGTCCCAGCAAACCCTGTTGATTAGAGGTTGGTTTGAGAACTGAATTGCAGCACCAAATGTGAAAGTGGGATTTCATAATTAACAGTTATATCTAATGCAAAGAGAAGCACAAATATTAAAAATTTTGATGTACTGGTGAAGACTGAAAACTTCATTTATTCATAAGACACTTTTGACGGAGCTTTGTGGCAACACTGCTACACTTACAGTCATGAAAAAGATATTATGATAGGAGATTAGGTAATCTTTGGGCAATAAAGGTGCCACTGAAATTGATGAGCAGTTTGGATTTCAACTTTTCTCAGAGTTATGGACTGAAACAGTAACACTTATATGACATGAAGTGTGAAATATTCTTCATATCTCTGCCTGAAGTTTTTGAAGTTGATTAATATGATGTCCTTAAGTAGTCCTTAGAATCCCTTGACTTTTTTTTTGCGTCCAAGTATATAAGGAATGCTTATTCCTTGCTATTCATTTGCTTGTATAACTTCTTTTATACATTCATTTTTCTTGCTCAGCTCTTTATTTTTTAAAAAGAGGTCTTTTTTTATGTGTAGTTTCTTTTTCTGCAAAACGTAAACATCTGGTCTTTGTTATCAAGTTATATACTCATGGTAGAATTTCAATTTCAGTATGGAAAGAAAAAATACTGAAATTATGGAAGAGTTATTTTCTAATCATTTAGAAAGCTTTAGATTTAGGATTTAGGACTAAATAGTCTAAGACAGAAGACAGAAGAGGTTGGTATAATATGTAAGGAATTAGAAATGTTGCAGAAATCCAAAAGAGGTGTCTTGGAAGCTTATCGTAGACATTTGAAATGAAGCCCAGTGGAGCCACATTGCAGTGAGGTCTTTTAGTCAAGCTTCAGTTGAGATTGTCTGCCCTTGGAGTCATGGAGCCTCTCAAGTGGGAAGTACTCTTGAGATCTTGTGGTCCCACTTCTTGCTTAGAGCTGAAGCAGATTGCTCAGGACTTTGTCTATTTGGAATATCCTGAATAACCCCAAGGCTGGACACTTCACAGCTTCTCTGGTTAAACTGTGCCAGTATTTGGCCACCCTCACATCAAACGTTTTGATAGTGCATCTCAATAAGACCAAAAGTAAGTCTAGAGCAATTTATGCATATACTTTCTCATTATCCTACAGACAGTACAACTAAAACTAGTCAAATATTCTTGGTCACTGATAGAGGAGAGCAGCATTGCTCAGAAATAACTTTTTGTACGTCATGCATAGTACAGGAAAACATAAAGAGTTCTTTACACTGTTGGACACAAACAGAATCTTGCTGCTGGTGCACTGGCAGAAAAAAGTGGAGAGGAAGGCTGTGCACAGACCTGAGTGAGTCAGTTTGTAGAGGGAAAAAATAAGTCTGTAAAGAGTAAGGACAAAATGTTTGTATTTTTCTCATGAAAAGGGAGTTTAGAAAGCTTTAATGTTGTTTGGAAGGAAGAAGGGAAAGTAAGAACATTTAAACAGAGCTTTTTAACATGCTTGAGGGAAGGAATTTGGGTGCTGAGAACCTCAAAAGACAAAGAATTGCAGTAATTATTGTGGTTCAGATGGAAGAGGAATAGACTTACATATCACTTCTGTGTATTTTCCGAGTGTTGTTCATATCTCACAGATCTCCTCTGAAAACTTACTTTTTCTGCGAAAGGAAGCATAATGGAATGTGTTTGACAGGATAGTGGTTCTTTTGAATTTAATTTTTCCCCATAACTTTTATTCTGGAAGGTAACCTCTAAAAAATAACCATTTTCAAAGCTCCATTATTTTTAAGGAACATTTAATCATAATGGTGAGTGGTATTAGAAAGAACATACCTGTTATGTGCCTACTTACAAGCCTCCTGCTTGAACAGAGAAGTTGTCATACAGGCAAATATTCTGCATATCTTTAGAGTTTTGTGTATAGAGTTATTGTTATTTTTGTTGTTTTTTTTAATTGTATTTAAGTTTTGTTTGTTTTTCAGTGTGGAGAAATCTTTGCATTGAAGATATTGTAATGTAGATGAACAAACCTGCTTCCTTTTAGCTATCAGCATCATATGGAACAACTGTGAACATACGTAGTATTAAAGTATGTGAGAAAGGAGCATAGAACTGAATATGACTGCAAATGGAGTACACTCTTGATCTGTTCTTGGGATTTGAATCTGAATCTCTGAGGATCATCTGTGTGTATGTTAAATGAATTACAGCTTGACTTTGAAAGAATGAGGAGATAGAAATTTTGATCTTTTCAATGTCAGTTGTTGAATGAAATTGTCCAAAGCAATTAATGTTTTTGATTGACAGTTTTAGATATTATTAGATATATTATTTAGATATCTAAAATAATGAGAAAACAGCAAACAATTTCTTACATTACTTGTACCCTGAGTGAAAATTGTGGTACGTCCCAAAATTCGTGACTTCTACCTTGCATACAGTCTTTCTAAGAGCAAGTTGTGTGTGCTTTACCCTGCAGCCATAAAATGGATGACCACAGGGAGCTGTAAAGGTTAGCCTTTTACCCTAATGTATTTAATTTTCTTTTTTTAGCCTTTGAAGAATACTAATAAAAAAAAATCTGTCTATATAACAATAATATTGTGTCTATAGAAAATGCTAACAAAAATTGAAACTTTGTTTTCACTTGCATTTCTGTTGTAAAAACAGCCAAACTTGCTCAAAGAAGAGCATGCTTAATGTTCATCTGTTACTAGTTTAGCACTTCATAGAGTAGAATCACTAAGGCTGGAAAATACCTTTCAGGTCATTTAGTCAACTATTTGCCTACCACCAATATCTCCCCACTAAACTATTTCCCTTAGTACAATACCTAAATGTTTCTTGATCAGTAAAATGTTTATCTTTACCTGGAATACTCTTCTGATAGATTATTGCTAGTAAAGTGGTTGTACTATATCTGGGTATGCCTGATCTGATTCAGCTGTAGTCAGTGAAAGGATTTCTTGCTCTCTTGAATTGATGTCTTCATAGAAATGATAAAAACTACATTGCACATTTGATTATAAACAGTTACTCTACACACAGAAGGATAGAGGAAGATCTTTTCTGTAAGAGAAAAGTCAATAACATAGTGGATAAAAATCACTGATTCAGAAGAAAGTTATTTGAATTTTCATCTGGATGTGTGATAAAGATATAATAATGAGCATAGGTAAACGTGGAGAGAGAAAAATGATAGGGAAAGATAGGAGGTGACTGGAGAGATATAAAGATATCTTTTAAGTACAAAAATTATTTTTGTGGCCATTGCTCAAAGGAGAAATATTTAATCTAAGTAATTCATAGCATGAGTTTGTATGAGCATGTCCATGTATTTAAGGTTCAGTTTCTTTCATCAGTGCAGAACTGTATATGCAGTATGTTACATTCTGAGAGCTTTTGGGATCAAAGGACTCAGTGTAATTGAAGGTACAAAAAGCAGTAATCCTGATTTAAAATTATCAGGCCTTACATATGGGAGTAGTCTTTCATATTTATGTTAAACATTGATGTTTTCTAGCATTTCTGTGTAGCTGTCACAGCTGTTCCAGACTGTGATGCTGAAGAATTTTTGATGTAAGGGGACATAATTTTCTGAAGAGATATCTGAATTAGGTATTATCAGTGCCAAAGTAATAAAGATGAGTTAACATCCTTCAACAAGTAATGTAAATCATTCAAAATCATCATAGTATTTCTGTGTCTGTGCTGTGCAACTATATCCTTTTCTGGAGTGCCAAAATAAGTCTTAGCTTGAAAGATGTTTTTGCTTATTTTACAACAGCATTTAAGAACCTGAGCTTAGATCTGGTGTTTGCACAAATACACATGGAAGATGCTGTCACTGGAAACATTCCTACTTGCAGTGAAACAAGTTTTTTTAAAAAAGAGAGAATTTTAACAGAATACGATACAGAAAAAGCTGTTGTTAATTATAGCCTGACTGTGCTAAAAATTCACTTGCCTCCTCTCATAGCAGCCAAAATTATGTTTAGCCTCTCTTAAATCATGTAGCTTCAGTAAAAAAAAAAAAAAAAAATCTGATGTCTCAATAGTCAACTATTCTTTAATACAACAACTTGTTGCTATTGTTCCTTATAACTTATTCTAGGAAACTAGATATAGATATTTCGGTTATCTAATAATGTGGCTTAAAATTTCATTAAAATATAAAAATAAGTGTTTTTAAAATCATTTCAGATGTATTAGATTTTCATTTGGAAATTTGTTCAGTTGCAATACTGAAAACCAGACTGAGTATGTCTCAAAGTCAACTTTTTTAAGATGTGAGAGGTAGATTGTGATCCTGCAGTGGAAATTTTCAGTATTTTTCTATGCAGTGTAAGACAAGTTGTTTTTCTCAAAAGAAAGCTGCTGAACAGAGTGAAGTTGAGACTGGGGCGTTCTGACCTGGGTAGAATTGGTGCAGGCACTAGATAAGGTAATTATATAGGGTAGAGGAGAGTCTGGTACAGGAGAGAACCGCTAATTTTTGAAAATATCGTCCTCCTATTGCCATTAAAAAGTAGAACATACCTAAAAATAGTGGGTTGGTAACAGACGTTGTGTGGAAATGTAGTATAGCAACAGCATCAGACTGTGAGCCTGAGATGCTCAACCAGTAAGTCACAGGAGGGTCATTATGTGTGTTGGACACAGGGTATATAACGAAATGGATTTCACTGATTAGGTGTGCAATGAATTGCACATTAAGTGTTTTTAGAATCAGATTTCAGATGCATTAGATTTTCATTTGGAAATTTGTTCAGTTGCATTACTGAAAACCAGATTTGATAGTGCATCGCAACTTAGTTTCTGTGTTCTGAATTGTGTTGCCTGTTCACCAAATATATTTAGCCTAGAGATTTGATGTGTTTTTTCTTTTTATCTCATTGCAAAGTCTGTTTGGTCTACTGCTGCCCCTGTCTATCCAATTCTACAACTCTGTTTAGTAGTAACTTTGTGTAAGAACTGTATTTCCAAATTAAAACTTTCCAATACTTCAACAGATTGCTTTTGGAGAAAGGTTATGCTGATGGAATACACCAGGTTGTTTGCTGCTGTGAGACTGTATGGGAACTACTGAGTCACGGCCTGAACCTCTGATTGATCACCTGAGGTGAGCCATGAGTCAGCCAGAGGAGCACAGGTGAAGGCAATTCACCTGTGCTGCCAGAAGGGGTGGAGCCTGGCTCCACCCCTCCTAGACCTATTTAAGAGCTGGCTACCAGTGGGGAAGGATCTCGTCTGGAGATCCTTCCTTCTGGTGTTTTGTGGGTGAGCCCAGCATAAGGGTAAGCCTTCCATTTATTCTCTTTTGTTATCATAATCTACTTCACCTAACTCTCTTGTTTATTTTGTGATTGTAACAGCTTAATATCCATTATACATACAGAGACTCAGCTGTGTGGATGTAATATGAAATTATGCCTTCTCTTGGGATAAGTTTAAACTGTTTTTTGTCTCCTGTACTCGATTTGTGATGGACTGAAAACTTAGTCTGAAATATAGTTTTATTTCCCTACTTCCTGCTGAAGGCTGTTTAATGACTCTTGCACAAGTGAGCTCTAATGCCATATCATTGACATAGTGAGGATCTCATTTCTTTCTTCCACAGCTATGGGCTCTCACTGCGTCAAGTCATAGTGAAAGAACAGCCTTGTTTAGCTGGTGTTGTGCCTGGATGTGGATCTTTTCTCCCACAGCCCTATTTGGAAGGGCTTGAAAAGTGCTAACTGCACTATGCTGTGAAAGTGAAGCAAGGAAGCTCCTGCTTGCTGGGCTGACAGAACACCTGCGCTGGACAGTGGTGTGCAGCAGGCAGCAAGCTGGAAAGCCATGCTCTGTTCTTGGCACAGTTGGTTTCTCTGCACTGC